>NC_057814.1:493501866-493509082 GCF_018294505.1 Triticum aestivum | reverse complement strand
GTGGCAGCGCGCCACTGGTCCGGGGCGGCGGCGCGAGTTGTCCGGCCGGCGGCGGACACGTCCGGCGCGGCGCGAGGAGCGGGTTAGGGTTTTGACTGAGATTGTTTTCGGGAGGGCTCACATATAAATAGGTAGAGGGAGCTAGGAGGCTCCAAATGAGGTGCGGTTTTCGTCCACACGATCGTGATTGAACGACCTACAGCATGGAAGAGAGTTTGGTGGGTTTGGGGATGTTTAGAGAGGGTGTTTTTGCTGAAACACACAGAAGGCATCTGCGGTTACCGGGTTAACCGTTGGAGTACCAAACGACCTCCAAATGGAACGAAACTTGACCGGTGGTCTACCGGTGGTATACCAAGGCCACTTGACAAGCCTCGGTCCATTCCGAGAACGTTTGACACCTGCTCACGAAAGAAAACAAGAGGGGTGCACCGGAGGAGATGGGAGCGCCGGATTGCAAAACGGACAACGGGGAAAATGCTCGGATGCAAGAGACGAACACATATGCAAATGCAATGCACATGATGACATGATATGAAATGCATGACATGAACAAAATGCAAAACGAAAGACAAAACCCGACCACGAAGGGAACATCATAACACATAGCCAAAAATGGCAGGAGTTGGAGCTACAAATATGGGGTGTTACAACACTCCACCACTACGAGAGGATCTCGTCCCGAGATCTAGGACTAAAAGAACTCCGGATATTCGGAACGGAGATGGTCCTCGCGTTCCCAGGTGGCTTCCCGGTCGGAATGGTGCGACCACTTCACTTTCAGGAATTTGATTGACTTGTTGCGAGTCTTGCGCTCAGTTTCTTCAAGAATAGCAACGGGGTGCTCATGATAAGACAAATCTTCTTGGAGGTCAATCTCTTCGAAGTTGATAGTGCGCTCAGGAGTCTTGAAGCACTTGCGGAGCTGTGACACGTGGAACACATCGTGCACGTTCGCGAAGTTGGAAGGAAGCTCAAGTTGATAGGCGAGGTCGCCTCTTTTGCCAATGATCTTGAAAGGACCCACGTATCTAGGGGCAAGCTTCCCTTTGATACCTAAGCGACGAGTGCCTTTCATTGGAGAGTCGCGGAGGTAGGCATGGTCTCCGATCTCGAAAGCCACATCACGGTGCTTACTATCATAGTAACTCTTCTGGCACGATTGCGCGGCTTTGAGAATATCACGGATGACTTTACACATTTCTTCAGCTTCTGTGATTAAGTCATTGCCAAGAAGTTAACGTTCACCAGTCTCTGACCAATTGAGAGGAGTACGACACTTTCTGCCATAGAGAATCTCGAATGGGGCCTTGCCCGAACTTGCTTGGAAGCTGTTGTTGTAGGAGAATTAAGCATATGGAAGACAATCTTCCCATTTCATGCCAAAGGAAATGACACAAGCCCTGAGCATATCTTCAAGAATTTGATTGACTCGCTCAACTTGGCCACTAGTTTGAGGATGGAAAGCTGTGCTGAAGCGAATGTTGGTGCCCATGGCCTTCTGGAAGGAGTCCCAGAACTTAGAGGTGAAGATGCTTCCACGATCTGAAGAAACCAATTGTGGAATGCCGTGCAAGGAGACAATTCTGGAGGTGTATAGCTCTGCCAACTGAGCTGCTGTGATGGATTCTTTGATTGGAAGGAAATGAGCCACTTTAGAAAGCTTGTCGATGACAACGAAGATAGCATCATTTCCGCGCTTGGACTTTGGAAAGCCAGTCACGAAGTCCATTTCGATATGATCAAACTTCCATTCTGGGATAGCAAGAGGTTGAAGGAGACCAGCTGGTCGTTGGTGTTCTGCTTTCACTCTTCGACAGACATCACATTCATTCACGAATTGGGCGATTTCTCGCTTCATTCGAGTCCACCAATACGACTGCTTGAGGTCATGGTACATCTTCGTACTTCCAGGATGAATGGAAAGAAGAGAATTGCGCGCCTCGTTCATAATGACTTTCCTTGGATCACCTTTAGGAACCACAATCCGGTCCTCGAAGAATAAAGTGTCTCTGTCATCAATGCGATAGCACTTGTATTTGGAAAGACCCTTGTCGATACCACGTTTCACCTTCTTCACCATGGCATCAAGAAGTTGTGCCTCACGAATTTGATCTTCCAAAGTAGGAGAGACTATGAGGTTGGCAAGAAAGCCTTGTGGAACAACTTGGAGATTCAGCTTGCGGAAAGCTTCACAAAGATCCGGTTGTGTTGAGGATATAGACCTTAGAGTCACCCGCCAGGAGGGGCCGGGTTACTCATATGGTCATTGCCAGAAGCCCGGCGCCAAGCTTGAAGACGGTGGGCCAAAGATGGGCTTAAGACCCGGATATGGTTTTAGGCCCGTAGTTACAATCGTCATTATGGTAGAGCTTGTAGTGTAAGGCAAGAATAGTTGAGAGTCCGAGCCGGACACTCTTATGAGCCGGCCGGGACTCTGAGAGCTGCTGGGCGTCAGCCTCCCTATATGAAGGGACGACCCGGCAGCGGTTTAGGGACAAGGAAGATCTCATCGAGAGCCAGGCATAGCAGTTTAGCTCCCTGGTCATCGAAACCCTAATCAATACCACCTCAACTGGACGTAGGCTTTTACCTTCACCGTAAGGGGCCGAACCAGTATAAACCCTCGTGTTCCTTGTCCCGCTTAACCCCTTCAAGCTTCCTAGCTGCGATGGCTCCACGACTAAGTCCTAGCTCAAGGACATCTGTCGTGACAATTCCACGACAGTTGGCGCCCACCGTGGGGCCGGCGCACGGTGGATTTGAGTTCTTGAAGGGCAGCTTCGAAGGGCTCAAGGGATACGCTGTGGGCCGGATGACCAAGAGTCGTCACGGCAAGCTCTACATCGACGATGCAAACTGGGGCCCCGACGCCGGCTCAATTGAGTACGGGTACCGGGTCCCCTTCGGCGGAATTCATGTTTTCATTGGCAAGATTGGTGAGCCGGGCCCTGAGCCGGACCTCTACGCCGATCTCATCGAGACGGCTCAGCGTGCACGACCCGCCCAAGCCCGGCCTGCCTTAAGGCATGCTTTTGTGGGATGTATCCATGGAGGGCCCTCTAATCGATCTGGATCTGGTGATGAGGCGGCCGCCGGCTCTAACGGCGAGTCGTCCACCGATGAGTCAAACTCGTTGTATCAACTTCATGATGGCAGGCTCATGGGTTGTTCCGATGGTGACAGTATTCCGGACCCGTTTGAGCCGCCAAGTCAGGTTGGAGTCTTTCTGGCCGGTGCACAGCTTGTTCAGAACCCTGCTGCTGGAGTGGGAAACCCGATGCCCTCGCCGGCTCAGGTGCTAATGGATCTCACGGACAAGATGACGGCCCTGTTAACCGCCACGGTTGACCCGGCAGATCAAGCTCAGCATGATGCGGAGGTGGCGCAGTTAAAGTGTGATCTAGTAAAAGCTAAGGAGGATCTGGCAGCAGAAGGGATCAGGATGGCTGCGGAAAGGGCGGCTCTCGACGCCCAAACCCAGTTGATTCAAGCGCAGTCCTTCCGGCTCACAATGGATCAAAACGCGTCCAATGAGGTCCTAAGAAGGAGGCATCAAAAGGTCCAATCTCGACTCCCTCCGGTTCAACACGCCAGGGGCAGGGTCTAGTAACCCGCCAGGGGTTGTAGTGCCCGAGTCGGGGACCCCTATTCAGCCACAAGTGATGGGGCCTCCCCAGATGCCCCCTGCTCCGCCTCAGTACGTGCCAATACCACCGGGTCATTATGCCAACCCGCTGGAGAACATGGTCGCCGCAGCAGCACGGCTGGCGGCTCTCCCAATTGACGGCGATTCTCCGACGGCTATTGAAACCCACCGGGTCAGGGAACTCCTTCAGATGGCACTGGCGCAGCAAGAGGCGTACTCCTACAGCCGGGACAGGATCCACTCGACCCCTCGTCCAGGCCGGAGCCCGAGTTACAGTAGACACATGATCTCAGCGACCGGCTCAAGTAACGTCCGACGCCATGACCCGCCCCCTGGCCATGGCCCGGCTCATAACGGAGCCTTTCACGCAGCAGGCCAAGACAGAGCGCGGCAAGAGGCGGAACAGGTGCCTCAGTTGACGTCTTACCAGACTCCCCCGGCTTATCCGACGTCTTCCGTCAACGTGGGTATCCCTACAAGGACTGGGGGTGTCCCTTGTTTAGTGCCAGCTATCCGCAATGAACGTCTTCCCAAGGACTTCAAAGGCCCTAGGAAGGTGCCTAATTACACGGCAGACTTACAACCCACAGCCTGGATCGAGAGTTATGAGATGGCTATGGAACTGCTGGAGGTCAGTGAAGCGGCCATGGCTAAGTACTTCACGATGATGTTAGATGGGACTGCCCGCACTTGGTTGAAAGGGCTACCACCGAATTCCATTGGGTCTTGGGCTGAGCTGAAGGCCTGGTTCATCCAAAACTTCAAGGATACCTGTAGGCAGTCTATGTCAATTGTGGATTTGACTAACTGCAAGCAGCAGGAGGGTGAGTCTACGACACATTGGGTTCGCCGGGTTAAGGAGATAATACATTCCTCGGATAAGATGGATGCCGGCTCTGCAGTCTTAATGTTGGAGCAGAATTGTCGTTTTGTGCCCCTGAAGATGAAACTCGGGCGGCTTAAGCGTGACTGCAATGGTATGGGTACACTGATGGCGGCTCTTGTCAAGTACGCCGATTCTGATGGTACCAAGGACCCCGCTTCAGATGATGAAAGGACAGGGAAGGGAAAGAAGAACGGCAATGGCAAGGGTCCTCAGCATAACCCGGGAAACCAAGGAGGAGGCAAGCGCAAGGCCGATGGCAGCCTAGAGTTTGTAGCCAACGCCAGCTCACAAGGTAATAACCAGCGACGCAAGGGGAGGCCCCCTCCCCGAGGCGGCGGGTCAGGCCCGACGCTGGAGCAACTGTTGAATGAGCCTTGTCCAAGGCATGGCTCTAGAGAGAAGCCAGCAACTCATCTATGGAAGGATTGTGCAATCATGAAGGCCTTTAAGAATTACAATGGCCCGGGCGGCGGCTCAGGCGCCGGCGGCTTTCATGGCCCGGGCGGCGGCTCGAATTCTAACCCTCAGAACGGTCAAGGGGGCTTTAATCAGCAGTCTGGCCAGGGTCATCAACAGCAGCAGGGAGGTTATCAGACCAATCCAAAGTAGCTTAGCGGTGGACAGTATCATGTGTTTACCACCAGTCTGTGTAAGCGAGATCAGAAGCTTCATAAGAGGGCTGTGAACGCTGTTGAGCCGGCGGTTCCACGCTACTTACGGTGGTCTGAGCAGCCTATAGTGTGGAGTAGCGAGGATCACCCTCCCCGGGTGGATAATCCGGGTCACTTGGCCCTGGTGGTGGCTCCTCAGGTGGGAGGTTATAAGTTCACTAAGGTACTCATGGATGGAGGCAGCAGCATCAACATCCTCTATTATGAGACATTTCGTCGTATGGGGTTGATTGATAAGAATCTCAGCCAATCAAACACTATTTTCCATGGTGTGGTACCTGGTAAGTCGGCTTACCCAGTCGGTAAGATCGAGTTGGAAGTGGCCTTTGGAGATGAGAACAACTACAGGGTGGAAAAATTGACCTTTGAGGTGGTCAAGATAAGAAGTCCGTACCATGCCATATTTGGGCGGTCGGCTTACGCCAAGTTCATGGCACGGCCGTGTTACGTATATTTACAGCTCAAGATGTCGGGTCATAATGGGACCATTACGGTTCACGGCAGCCGGAAGGTGGCCTTGGAATGTGAGGAAGGCGATGCGGCTTATGCAGAATCTGTTTGTGCAACAGAGGAGTTGAAGTTTTACAAAGACAACGTTGACCCAACAGATATGACCTCTCTGAAAGAGCCGACTACGGAGCATGAGCCGGCAATGAAATTTAAGTCGGCTGATGAGACTAAACTTGTTGATTTCGTTCCAGGGGATTCATCTCAGCAGTTTAGCACCAGTGCCAATCTGGATCCAAAATAGGAAAGCGCGCTCATCGAGTTCATCCGTGAGAATAGGGACATATTCGCATGGAAACCTTCTGACATGCCAGGTGTACCTAGAGAACTCGCTGAGCACACTCTCAATGTTGATCCGAAATTTAAGCCGGTCAGGCAGTTCCTTCGGCGGTTCAATGAGGAGAGGCGGAAAGCTATTGGTGAAGAGGTGGCCCGGCTCTTGGCGGCCGGGTTTATTATTGAAGTCTTTCACCCAGAGTGGTTAGCTAACCCGGTGCTCGTGCTCAAGAAGAACGGCACTTGGCGGATGTGTGTGGACTACACGGACTTAAACAAGGCGTGTCCGGCTGATCCTTTTGCCCTTCCCCGTATTGATCAAATTATTGATGCTACGACGGGTTGTGCGCGCTTAAGTTTCTTGGATGCTTATTCCGGATATCATCAGATTAAAATGGCAGTTAAGGACCAGGAGAAGACGGCGTTCATCACTCCCTTTGGAGCCTTCTACTATGTATCTATGCCCTTTGGACTCAAGTGTGCATAGGCGACTTATCAGCGTTGCGTGCAGAACTGTCTTCATAACCAGATTAGGCGCAATGTTCATGCTTATGTGGACGATATTGTGGTTAAATCTATAAAGGAGGAAACCCTGATAGATGATTTGAGGGAAACCTTTGATAATCTCCGGGTTTACAAGATGATGCTTAACCCGGCCAAGTGCGTTTTTGGTGTTCCTGCAGGCAAACTCTTGGGTTTCTTGGTTTCTGACAGAGGCATTGAAGCTAACCCGCAGAAGATCAAGGCCATCACCTCCCTGGCTAAGCCGGCGTGTATAAATGATGTTCAGCGCTTGGCGGGTCGCATCGCT
Organism: Triticum aestivum; assembly: GCF_018294505.1. Classification (NCBI taxonomy): domain Eukaryota; kingdom Viridiplantae; phylum Streptophyta; class Magnoliopsida; order Poales; family Poaceae; genus Triticum; species Triticum aestivum. Next base: position 493,502,282 of record NC_057814.1, on the reverse strand, counting down.
GCGTTAAGCCGGTTTATAAGCCGTTTGGGTGAGAAGGCCATGCCACTACTGGAATCAGCTAATTTGCCATCTGCCAGCTCTTTGCCGTCTGCTAGCTTACGGCAAAGCAGCTCTTTGCCATCAGCTACGCATAAGCAGACGACAAAGAAAAGGCTGACGGCAAAGAAGCTCTTTGCCATCTGCCAGCTCTTTGCCGTCTGCCAGCAGACGGCAAAGAGTGTGGTGGCCCCCACCCCCCGCTCATTTGAGTAAATGTTAACGGCCCACCTCTTTGCCGTCCGCTAGCAGACGGCAAAGAGGCAAAAAGGCGGACGGCAAAGGCTGGCGGACGGCAAAGAGGGCACTTGACTAACGGCAAGTACCCCCCCGCCCGTTACTCAGTTCGTCCTCGCGCGCCCTTCTCCTCCGACCCCGCC
>NC_057814.1:493467988-493499698 GCF_018294505.1 Triticum aestivum | reverse complement strand
GGTGGGATTAGGACCTATCATTACCTATTAGAGTGTAGGTTGCATGGACGTAATAAAATTGACAAAGTAGATCAACTGATGAATACATACATGGTGAATTATATATATATATATATATATTTGTTGTGTGTCTAGTAGCTCTGAAAGTCAAGATGAGTGATCGTGCGTGGATGTACACCGGTCACACTGGTCAGAACAAATGGAGCACTGAATGGTTCACAAAAACCAAGGGGTTTGTGCGAGCCGCATTTGCAAATGGCCAGAGGAAAACCTGGTGCCCCTGTTTACGGTGCGGCAATTGGGAAAAGAGGACAGAGGCTAAAATGGGCAAACACCTGCAGAAGAGTGGTTTTACGCCCGATTATACGGTGTGTACATTTCATGGTGAGTCTGCCCAACGTGACCGAGCTGAGGTGGATCGTCGTCGCACCGACGAGCATGGTACCGGGATGGAAAACATGGTGCAAGACTTTGATGATGCTCGGGATTCGGACGAGGAGATGGAGGAATCTGCAAAGGCCTTCAATGAAATGTTGGAGTCTTCAAAACGTCCGCTCCATGAGCACACTGAGCTTTGTCAGTTGGATGCCATCTCACAAGTAATGGCTCTGAAGGCTCAGTTCAACTTGGGCAGAGAATGCTACGATGCAATGATGACAGTATTTGGACGCTTTCTACCCAAAGGCCATGTAATGCCTGCAAACCTGTACTAGTCGGACAAAATCCTCCGTGCACTGAAGATGCCCTATGATAAGATACATGCCTGTGAGAAAGGATGTGTCTTGTTTAGGCTTGACTATGCGGACTTGAACTATTGTCCCATTTGCAAGTCTTCCAGGTATGTTGTGGTAGACAACGGTATGGGTGAGAAGACACAGACCAAAATCCCCGTTAGTGTTCTTCGGTATATGCAAATCGTACCAAGACTTCAACGTCTTTTCATGGTCGAAGAGACGGCCAGACAGATGACATGGCACAAAACGGGCAAAAGAACCGAACTAGATGCAGATGGGAATCTGATGATTGTACACACATCGGATGGTGTTGCGTGGAAAAAGTTTGATGAATTACATGGTGACAAAGCGGCAGATCCGAGGCATCCTCGAGTCGGCATCAGCACGGATGGGTTCAGTGTGTTTGGTATGACGGCAGCCCAATACAGTTGTTGGCCCGTATTTGTCTTTCCACTCAATCTCCCCCCCCCCCGGACAAATTATGCAAAGAAAGAACATTTTCCTGACGTTGATAATTCCAGGGCCCAACTATGCGGGGAAAAATATGAATGTGTACATGCAACCGCTTAAGGACGAATTGCAAGAAGCCTGGGATAATGGGTTCAAGACATACGATGCCTATAGCAAACGGAACTTCATAATGTGTGTCTGGTACATGTACTCGACGCATGTCTTGCCGGCGTATGCGCTATTCGTTGGCTGGTGTGTGCATGGAAGGTTCCCGTGCCCCACATGCAAGGGAGCTCTTGAGTTTCGTTGGCTTCAGGCCGGTCGCAAGTTTTCTTGCTTCGACATGCATAGACAGTTCCTGAATCCTCGCCATAAGTTCAGGAAAGACAAGAAGAACTTCATCAGAGGTAGAGTTGTCAAAAACTCTGCACCACATGCATTGACAGGCCAACAGACCCTGGATCAGTTAAACGCTCTCGAGCCAGATCCAGAGCGTCCAGGGTACTTCAAGGGGTATAATTCTAAGCACGCCTGGACTCACAAAACATGCTTATGGGATCTGCCTTACTTCAAAGACCTCCTTTGCCCACACAACATCGACGTGATGCACACTGAGAAGAATATCGCCGAGGCACTTTTTGGTACATTGTTCGGCATAGATGGGAAGTCAAAGGATAATACTAAGGCTAGAGTCGATCTGGAGGCGCTATGTGATAGGCCGTTACAAAACATGAAAGAACCGAAAGGAAAGCAGAACTGGACGAAGCCAAAGGCATGGTTCAATCTTGGAAGGCCAGCTATGAGGGTGTTCCCCGATGGGTATGCAGCGAATCTACAGAGGGGAGCCAGTCTTGATAAATTGAAGATATTTGGTCTCAAGAGTCATGATTGGCACATATGGATTGAGCGGGTAATGCCGGTGATGTTGCGTGGCTTCATCCCTGAGGATGAATGGCTAGTACTGGCAGAACTCAGCTATTTCTTCCGTGTTCTTTGTGCGAAAGAACTATCGCCTGGCGTGCTAGAAGAAATGGAAGAGTTGGCGCCGGAGTTGATCTGCAAGTTAGAGAAGATCTTTCCACCGGGCTTCTTTAATCCAATGCAACATTTGATTTTGCATCTCCCGACCGAGGAAAGATTGGGGGGCCCGTGCAAAATCGTTGGTGCTACCCAACTGAGAGGATGCAGAAGACGCTTCGAAAAAAATGTAAAAATAAACGTAGAATTGAAGCATCGATGGCTGAGGCATTCATCACTGAGGAGGCAGCAAACTTCGTGACAGCACACTATGAAGCCAAAAATCGTCATTTGCATAATCCGAAGCCTCGGTACAATGCTGACGACCCTAAAAAGGGTGGATCCAACCTCAGCCTATTCAAAGGGAATCTCGCACCAGCCAGTGTTTCAAATCCAGTATCTTTGGATAACGAACAATGGCGGACCATTTCGTTGTATATCTTCAACAACCTGATAGAAGTGCGGCCGTACATTGAGTAAGTTCTCGGTACATAGTTTCGCAACTTCTATTTCCTTTGAACTGCTCTTATTCCTAGATATTTCATACAGTCGATACGTCGCCTTATTCTCGTATGGAGCAGTGATCCAAAAGGATTCTGTCGAAGAGTATGAGCTTCTCGCAAAGCAAGGAGGCGGCTATCCCGGTTTCATCTCTTGGTTCAAACAAACGGTAATTTCTATTAGACTTGTAGGCTAATTTGTAGGCGGCTATCCCGGTTTCATTCGCTAATTTGTGCGTAATGCAACAATCCTTTCATATTAAACTTGTAGGCTAATTCAGAGTCTATGGACGCCGAATTGAGACAAGTGGCTAATGGTTTTGACTATAAGGTCCGTTCATTTGACAAATACAACATCAACGGGTATCGCTTTCGTACCTATGGCAAAGAGCTATCTATGGCCGACCGAAAGTCTACAAATTGTTGTGTATCTGCTATCGGCGAAGGAGGTACCAAGTATTATGGGAGAGTTGAAGCAATTTATGAACTTCTATTCTATGGTGAAAACCCACCGAATGTCGTAGTCTTCAAATGTTATTGGTTTCAGCCGAAGGAGACTAGAAGGACTCATGAACATATAGGGCTAGTTGAAATCAACCAAAGCACCCATTTAGATGTTCCTGATGTCTATATTACGGCTCAACAGGTGACCCAAGTATTCTATCTACCGTAGGCCTGCCAAACTAATCCAAATCTAAAAGGTTGGGATGTCGTTTATGAAGTGCCGCCACGTGCTAGACTATCTCCCCCAAAGGAAGAGGATTATGAACCTCACATTAACCCAGACACATATGAAGGAGAATTCTTCCAAGAGACACGTCTTTCCAAAAAGCGTTTCAAGAACCGCTATACTTCACCCCAAAACATTGAAGTAGACAGCGACAGTGAATCCGACATCACCCCAGAGGAGGAACAAGAAGAGCCGGAACAAGAAGAGGTTACTGTTGCGGATGACCTGTCATTGCTTGACCGATTACGTCAAGGTGGCCTTGCACATGTTGATGCCACTGAACCCTATGAGCCCGTCATTGATTATAGTGATGATGATGATTATGCATTTATTGATGATACTGATCGAGATTATTAGTAGTGTCAGGTATTAATTTTTTTAATGTTGTACTTGATGATGATACACTTAAGTGATACACATATTATTATTCATGTCGGTCTTTTTTTTGTTGTACTAATTTCGTTTACTGTTTGTCATGGCAGGTGTTGAAAGATGGTGGGCGCTGGTCGGGAGCGCGCCAAGGCCCCTTCTTCGTCGGCGCGTGGTCTGAGGTCTTCGATTCCAGACGTACCTCTCCGCCGAGCGTTGCTGGACAGTATGTCCACACCGCCGGGCCCTTCTTCGTCGACCGCGGTGCCCAGCAGGGGACGAGGTAGGAAGAGAGGAGGTGGGGCACGTGGTCGCGGGAGAGGAGGTAGGGTGACTGCTAGGGCACCTTCCTCGCCGCCACCCCCAGCTGTTTCACCCGAGCACGTGATTGCTAGGGTGGACTCGTTCGAGGAGGAGGCTACACGGACTCCGGTTCACGAGCCTCCGGTCCACGGGTCTTGGGCCCACGAGCCTCGGGTCGACTGGCCTTCGGCCCACGAGAGTTCGGCCCACGAGACCCCGGAGGAGCACACGTCCGGATGGGGTACCTGGCCGAATCAGCCCGAGGAGCCGAGTGGCCATGCTGATGATGGCGGGAAGCCGACTGATCTTGAGGAGGAGGGTGGCACCGTCTACCAGCGTGGTGCTACACGGCTCCCGTCCGTGCCGGCGACCCGCGAGCAGAGGTGGTTGATCTTCCCTGATGGGGAGAGGTACGCAAGTGCATTTAATATTTTTGTACCTTCTGCATTCACGTTTCTTGAAATAACTAATGCGTTGGCCTTGTCATGCTGCAGGGGTTGGGACCACCATCATAGTGTCCGCCGGCCCAACTCCGTCCTTGGAGTTCTTTGCCGGCAAAACTTCCCGGGGTTTGTCACGTTGCCTGGTGAGGGTCGGCTTCCAGAGCTTGGGTTGAGCTGGGAGCACTACGTGGCTGCCCCGGCCCCGCCGGATGTCATTATCGACGGTGTCGTGTGCGACACGAGGGCAGACATGGTGATCAGGACATTCTGGGTAATTTCTCCTTTACACATTTCAAAATCTTCAACTAGCTAGTTATTAATTGTACTAATCAATATTGTCTCATTTGATTGCAGACATTCTACAGGTGTGAGGAGGGATACGAGGAGGACAGCGCAAATGTTATTCAGAACGTCTGCAAGCGCCTACTCCAGAACTTATGGCACGAGGCTCGGGTGCAGGCTGTTCGAGACTACTACGCCTTGCGTGGTATCAAGAAGACCAAGCCGGCGTGCCATGATAAGTTCCTGAGTAAGGAGCAGTACATGAAGGTAATTCTTAAGGCCTTCTACTTAAGTTCCTTCATTTAGTAATTCTTAGCCGTAGCGCTCAAGTTTCTATTTGCTAACTTATAGGCGCCTCCGAGATGGTGTGCGGATCGGATGGATTGTTTGGAGGTGTTGGTCGATGAGTGGTGCTCACAAGAATGGCTAGCCCTCCACAACCAGGCCAAGGACAAACGTGCCCAAATGGAAGGTGTGCCACACCATCAAGGCAGCTCCAACTTATATCAGTTCGGGCGCAACTGGGTATGTGGTTTGCTTCATGATTCATGCAATTCATTCATCATGCTAGCTTGAGCCCTTTAATTACTAATTTTCATTGTTTCTCTCTTTCAGGCACGCTACAATAAGGCGGATAAGGTGCTAGAGGTGTACGACCTGTATGCCATGGCCCACACTGGCTCTTTCAAGAAAGTCAAGGCTTTCTCTCAGTCTGACCTCGATGATGCAATCAACTTCACCAACATCTCCTCCCACAACAAGCTCGTGAGATATAGAGATGAGGGGAAGGCGAGGAAAGGGGAGGACTTTAACCCGAGCCAGGGTCCCATTGATCCAGAGCTGGTGATGATATCTGGTGGCGGGAGGTCCCATGGCTCCATAGCCATTGGAGATGGACTTATCCGTTGTCCTAGCACTCTCCCGGAGATCAAGGCGCGCCAGTCGAGCTCCGCTCCTCAGATAAGGCCTCGTGAACGGCCAGTGCAACTCGCCATCAAGGTTAGTGATACGTACTCAGTTATCTTTCTCCATTACATTGTGTGCGCTTCCATCAATGATTACAAATGGTCATGTGAGTGGTGTTGCAGGCTGCTATACAGACTGAGAGAGATAGAACGGAGAAACTTCTGGCAGAGGCGGCGGAGAGGCAGCGGGAGATGGAGGAGAGGACGAGAAAGATGATGGAGGAGGAGAGGGCACGGAATGACATGCAGGCAAGGGCCATGTACGAGCTCCTTGTGGTAAGTTTCTTCTGCAGATTACTTGCTAGTCTTAACATTTGAGTCTCATTACTAACTAGTATGACTCTGTTCTGAAAACCAAATGTGCAGTCTGTGTGCGAGAAGTCCGGTCAGCCTGCTCCGCCGATGCCAGTGATTGCTCCTGGGAGCACGGTGAGTTTAGTTTGAATGGACATTACTTGCTAGTCTTAACATTTGAGTGTCGTAATGCTAACGAGACATTGTAAATGATCTTTGGTGCAGCTTAACTCCAGAAACGCATCGCACGATCCTTCTCCAGGTAGCGGCACTAGCCACCCCGCTCCTACACCTCCCTGATCACGGTAAGTTTCTCTAGTGTTTTGCTTAACAAATGCATAAAGACCTAGACTTAGCTTTATTTCCTCCAATATGCTTACCATAATGACCTAGAGTTAGCTTATTTTCCTCCAAAATGACCCATTTTACCTAGGTTAGCTTATAAATGATGCAGCTCATCCAAGTTAGCTCAAAAATGACCCATTTTACCTAGATTAGCTCCTAAATGATCCATTTTACCTATGTTAGCTTTAAAAGGGCCCATTTCACCTACGTTAACTCCAAAATGACCCATCTTACCTAGGTTATCTCATAAACGATCCATTTCAACTAATTTAGCTCATAAACGATCCATTTGACCTAAGTGAGCTAAAAAACGATCCATTTCACCTAAATTAGCTCTTAAATGATCCATTTCACCTAAGTTAGCTCAAAAAGATCCATTTCAACTAAATTAGCTCTAAAATGACCCATTTTACGTAGATTAGCTCCTAAATGATCCATTTTACCTACGTTAGCTTTAAAATGACCCATTTCACCTAGGTTAGCTCCAAAATGACCCATTTCACCTAGGTTAGGTCCAAAATGACCCATCTTACCTAGGTTAACTTATAAATGATCCAGTTTATCCAAGTTAGCTCTAAAATGACCCAATTTACCTGAGTAGCTCCTAGGTTAGCTTATAAATGATCCAGTTTATACTTCTTGTTCTAGTCTTCTTCTTGTTCTAGTCACCTATTTCTAACTTTCTTATTTACCATTTTGCAGATTTCATTCACTTCATGGAAGCTAGCTTGCTATGATGGAGTGCTTGCTTTTCCTTTGATGAAACTTTGCATTGTATCTAGCTTGCTATGATGGAACTTGCTATCTTGATCATACTTTGCATTGTAATATATATATGGATGGAACAATGTGTATGGATGGAACTTGCTTGTGTATGAACAATGTGTATGGATGAAACTGATGTGATATGTGATATGTGATATGAAACTTATGTGCTGGATATGTGATATGGAAATATATCTATATATGTCATATATATTTTCTGTGCAAATTGTGGGATTTAATAAAAAACAGAAAAAACAGCCAATATGCAGGCTCTTTGCCGTCTGCCACCGACGGCAAAGAGCTCTTTGCCGTCTGCCGCGGACGGCAAAGAAGCCACGTGGCAGCCAACTGTGCTTCCTGGGAGCTGACCCATTTGGTCAGTTTGCCTACAGTGGCAGACGGCAAAGACTTTGCCGTCCGTGGCAGACGGCAAATAACCTGCACTTTGCCATCAGTGGCAGACGGCAAAGAACCTGCCATCTAGTGACGTGTAGATGACATCATAAGGCGGACGGCAAAGACCAGAGAAATTTTGCCGTCTGCGGCGGATGGCAAAGGTCTGCCGTTAGCCACTTAACAGACTGACAGCGCAATTATTGCCGTCCGCCCTCTTTGCCGTCTGCCGCAGACGGCAAAGAGCCTTTGCCGTCCGCCTCCAGGAAGCAGACGGCAAAGCAGCTGTTTACCGTAGCCTTCTTTGCCGGAGCCTTTTGCCGTCCGCGGCTGACGGCAAAGGTCTTTGCCATCCGCCTTTCGAGCCTTTGTCGTCCGCCGTGGCATGCCATTATATCAGTTAATGAAGAAAACTGATAACATTGTCTAGAATGATGCAGCTAATACTGCCTTTGAGGATTTGAAGAAGCAGCTGGCAGAGCCCCCAGTCCTTGCTGCTCCGGTTGATAAAGAGCCCTTATTACTATATGTGGCGGCGAACACACGAGCTGTCAGTGTGGCTGTGGTGGTGGAGCGCAAGGAAGAGGGTAAGGAGCATCCGGTACAGCGGCCGGTTTATTATATCAGCGAAGTGCTCATTGAGTCCAAGCAGCGGTATCCGCATTGGAAGAAGCTTGTTTATGGTGTGTTCATGGCGAGCCGGAAGCTTAAGCATTATTTCCAGGGTCATCCCATCACTGTGGTCAGTTCTGCCCCTCTTGGTGATATCATTCAAAACAGAGAGGCCACAGGGAGGGTGGCTAAGTGGGCTATAGAGCTCGGACCCCATGGTCTGAAATATGTGCCACGCACTGCTATTAAATCTCAGGCCTTGGTGGATTTCATCAATGATTGGACAGAGTCACAAGTGCCCGAGCAAAAGCCGGATAACACATATTGGACTATTCACTTTGATGGGTCCAGGCAGTTGGAGGGCTCGGGGGCTGGAGTCGTATTGGCTTCCCCTAAGGGTGATAAGTTCCATTATGTGCTACAATTGATGTTTCCTTGTACTAACAATGCGGCTGGGTACGAGGCCTTGCTCCACGGTCTTCGGATGGCTAAGGAGATGAGCTTGAGCCGGGTAAGGTGTTTCGGTGACTGAGACTTGGTGGCTCAACAAGTATCAGGCAAGTGGGACTCTAAAGACCCTCTCATGGCGGCTTATCGCCGCGAGGTTGATGCCATTGCTGGGCACTTTCAGGGCTACCAAGTAGAGCACATTGATCGCAGGAAGAACGAGGCAGCTGATGCCCTAAGCCGGCTGGGCTCTCAGCGAAAGCCGGTGCCGCCTAATACTTTCTTGGATGTCCTGTATAACCCTTCGGTTAAATTACCTACAGAGGAAGACTTGGCTGTCCCTGACCCGGAGGCACGATTGGTGGCGGCTCTCCACATCATACCGGACTGGACAGTACCTTATCTGGCTTACATGACCCGGGGAGAGTTGCCTGAGGATGAAACTTTGGCCAGACAAATAACCCGGCGGGCTAAGTCAATGATTGTTATGAATGGCGAGTTGCATCACCGCAGTGTTACGGGAGCGTTTCAGCGTTGTGTTTCCCCTGAAGAAGGTCAAGAGATCTTGCGTGAGATTCATGAAGGGGATTGTGGCCATCACGCCGGCTCAAAGTCTCTTGTGGCCAAGGCTTTTCGTCATGGTTTTTATTGGTTGACGGCTCATGCTGATGCAGAGAACTTGTTCAGTAAGTGTGATGGTTGCCAAAGGTTCTCGCGACGGGCTCATGTGCCGGCTCAAGAGCTGAGGATGATCCCAATTACTTGGCCCTTTGCGGTCTGGGGGCTTGATATGGTTGGGCCTTTTAAAAGGTCCAAGGATAAGAAGACCCACCTTTTGGTGGCAGTTGATAAATTTACCAAGTGGGTTGAAGCGGAGCCAGTTAGCAAGTGTAATGTAGCCACGGCAGTTCAGTTTATGAAAAAGGTGATCTTTCGCTTTGGTTTTCCACACAGCATTATAACTGACAATGGCACCAATTTATCCAAAGGCGCCATGGAGGAGTTTTGTCAACGAGAGCATATCCGACTTGATGTTTCCTCGGTGGCTCATCCTCAATCCAATGGTCAAGCTGAGAGAGCTAATCAGGAGATTCTGAAGGGCATCAAGCCCCGGCTTTTGGTCCCTTTGCAACGGACGCCGGGTTGTTGGGTGGAGGAGTTACCCTCCGTGTTATGGAGCATCAATACTACTCCTAACAGGTCTACGGGTTTCACCCCTTTCTTCATGGTTTATGGAGCAGAAGCAGTCCTCCCTAGTGACATCCGTCATGACTCGCCTCGAGTGGCGGCTTATGTTGAAGCGGATAATGAACTGGCACGCCAAGATGCTCTTGACTTGTTGGACGAACAGCGTGATGTGGCAGCAGCTCGATCAGCGATTTACCAACAAGACCTGCGTCGTTATCACAGTCGCCGGGTTAAGTCCCGGGTCTTCCAGGAAGGCGATCTGGTGCTCCGGCTCATCCAAGATCAAACAGATGCGCACAAGCTATCCCCGCCTTGGGAAGGACCCTTTGTGGTCAGCAAGAATTTGCACAACGGGTCATATTACATCATTGACATTCGGGAGCACAAAGATTCACATAAGTCAGAGGAAGAGACCCGTCGGCCGTGGAACAAAGCTCAGCTTCGGCCTTACTACACTTGAGCCACCGACTCTCCTAATGTACATATTTCTCTAAGCCATATACATATTATGATAAGCAATAAAGCAGGACCTCTGTCCTTTTTTCTCCTCCAAATGTGCACGTGTTGTTTTCATTGCAAGATTACATGATAACTTGAAGGAGGATCCGGCTTATGATCGTATTCAAATCTAGCCGTAAGCAATAAGGTCACTTGGGGGCTTCCTGTTCAAACATGGGTCGTATTCGAACCAAAGAGAACATAGCTGTCGATACCCATTTGATTGGCAAAGTGCCGAGCTCATTGGGGAGTTTTCTTTGATCATATTTGAATCATAGTTTAACCCCTTTTAGAACCGACGTGGATCGTATTCAAATCAGCGTCGTTAGACAATTCTTAAGGTCATTTGGGGGCTTCCTGTTCAAACATGGGTCGTATTCGAACCAAAGAGAACATAGCTGTCGGTACCCTCTTGATTGGCATCGCCACACCCACTGGGGGCTATATGATCGCATTCGAATCTTAGCATAACCCCTTTGGGCCGGGTCTCTGGTCGTATTCGAACCGGAAGCCCCTAAGTTCTTCGGCTTTATTGTAAGTTTCTTCTGATTATTTCGAAGTGTGTACAGCCGGGTCTCACTTTGCCGGCTTAACATTGATTTACAGTGTTAACTATTAAGACAGGTAAATCGGAATTAAGGTACCAACCTTATTACCCGGGTTATCTAAACCGGAAGTATGCTTGCAGACCGCTAAGTGTGTTATTACGGCTGTATTAGGGATATAATTGAGGACCAGTCTTTTTTGATTCATATTCCGGGTTATATATCTAAAACGTATGATTCTCAGTGCGGTAAGCCGCCTAGAGACTTGTGATTTGTCCTTATATGCAGGATAGTCGAAAGCAACTATTTTGAGCTTAAGGAAATTAAATGATTGATTACGACCCAGAGGAATATAAGGAAGACAACTTCAATAGACTTCAGCATTCAATGCGTGCACGATGGCACGACACAGTTAAAGTGTTGACCCTATTCTATTACAAGACTCGTTGAGTCCAAAAGGGTGAGGCACTGTTTTATAAGCCGCCTGCAAAGTTAAGACGCTTGCTGGGTGGAAGTCTCCGGCTCGTCCCTCTCTTCTCCTCCGGCTGTTCCCAAGGCCTGGAAAGTCGATGACTTCCAGTCGATGCCGCTCAGAGCTTCGAATTGAGCCTCCTCGTCAATTAACCCCGCCGGGTCAATCTCCGGGGCGAAGGTGTGCTGACGAGCCGGCGGGATTAAGCTGAGGGCTTCATAGCGCGGGGTCGGGATCCTCTGATTTTCCGCATTGTAACCCGGCTGGTACTTGGTCAGATCTGTGTCGTTTCCAATGAGGATGGCCACCAGGCGCATGATCTTCACGCAGGCGGCAAAGTCCCTTTGATCGAAGGCTGAGCCTTCTTCCTTCAAACTTGGATAGCCGAGGGCGATGTCCGCCGGGTCTAACTCTGGAAGGAACGCCTTGGCCCGGCTCAGCGCGGCGATCGCTCCGGCTCTTGCAGAGGCCCGTCGCAGCTCTTGGATACGTTGAGGCAGAACGGCGAGCCGGCGAAGAACTTCCGCCAGGTGAGTCGGCACCTCGTTGGATAGGGCCACCACAGCCAAGGCACGCTGTGACCCGGTGTAGAGCTGCTCCACCAGGGTGTACACGGCCTTCAGCTTGGTTACCACACTCTGGTTGAGGTTGGCACTTCTGGGACCTGTTTAACAGAATCAGATAAGCCGCCGACGAGGATGAATTATGAGATATAAAGATTCTAAACTTGATGAAAGCCGGTGAGATGACTTACCGAAGATTGCGGCAACCATTTGGGACACCTGGCGCTTTAAGCCGGAGAGTTCGGCGGTCTTCTCTGAGAGAGCCTTCTCCGCCTGTTCGGCCCGGTTCACCAGAGTGGCCTTCTCTTCGGCCCAGGCTCTCCGTTCAGCATCAAAGTTTGTCTTCAGCTGTTCTTGTGCAGCAATACTGGACACAAATTTAGCATTTGCTTTCCGGGTCTCCATTTCTTATGTCTTCAGCCGGCTCTTCAGATCGGAGATGTCAGCTTCAAACTTTTTACAAGCAGCCTGCATAATTTCCGGGTTATAGGATGAACAGTTATTGTGCATTTTTAAAAGTCCCAAGCACTTTCCAAGCAAAGACACTTGGCACTTGGGGGCTAATGCATATCGAACGTTTCTATCTACAACTTGCCGGTTCAAGTGAGTAAGCCGGAACTTAAAGTCTACAACATACTCAATCATAAGTCGTCGACTTGGGGGCTAGCATGGTAAAGGTAACTATGCAGTAAGTAAGAGGAAAGAAGAATAATACCTCAGATTTCTGCTGGATCTGGTTCACCATGGCAATCTCTGCGTCCCGGCTCTTGTGCACTTGGCTGACGAAGCCGGAGACGATCTCTCCAATGTTCAAATTGGCGTAGTCGGTGAGGTCCCGGTTAACCCGGCGGGACTCTAGCAGCTCCCCTTTGGCGGAGCACTTGGCCAGCGCAGTAGGTCTCCCCGGCTCAACAAACTCCGTCCGGGTGATTACCACGTCCGGGTCATCTGCTGGTTGAGCCGAGCTGGAGGCCTCCGGGTTAACAGAAGCTTCTATTACGGGCTTGTTGGTTGGAGCAGCGGCCTCAGGAGCAGAGGCAGCTGGCGGTTCTTGAGCAGCTGCCTCTGGCACAGGCAAATCCGGCTCATCGACCGACTTGTGCTTCTTCGCCCTTTTGCTGAGTTTTGCTTGAGCACTGAAAAGACAAAAAAGATTAAGCACAAAAGTGTAAGTAAAGACAAGTATAACATGAGATGATTATCATTACCCGGGCACGGTCTTGAAAGCCGGAAGATTCGACTGCATAGAGTCGCCAGAAGAGGGGGAAGTTTCCTGATAATTTGAGTCAGAAGAGTTGAGTGGTTGACGTATAACACCTGCCAAAGGATGAAAAGGGTACAACTTTGAGATCACCTCGGTCCGGCGTTTCCTCGATGCGTCAGGTAACCCGGCGGAAAGGTCAGTGTCTTTGTTGGTCCGGGTGTGCCGCCGGCTTTCATGAACCTGTCGCTTCAAAATAAATTGAGGATCTTGATAAGCTAAAGGATTGGAAAAGCTTACTTTCCGGGTTATCCTTCGGACTTTTAGCCTTGGCAAGGGCTCCGAGTCGGAGGAAAGTGACATTACCTCTTCAACCACCGGGTTGCTTGCACCGGTGTCATCCTGTTGATGAATAGTATGGATAAGGTGGACAGAAGTAAATAGCAGATATAGCAAGAGCTTACAGGTTCAGGGGTTACCTCTGACTCGGAGCTGTCGCTTAATTGCATCAGCTCTGAAGCGGTTGGCCTACTTCCCTTCTTACGGGGAGCGGCTTTCTTGGCGGCTTTCTTCGCCTTTCTGGCCTTCTTGGCCGCCTCATGGTCATATTTGACCTGCCAGAACTAGTCATCAGCCTGAAAAATACAATGATGGTTTCTTAAAATGATTCAGATGAAAGTTATATACAGAAGAAGATAAGATGTTCAGATCAGCGGCATACCGCTGGGGCTGGATTGGTCTTGCAGAAGGGGGCTAACCCGGTCCTCCCGCAGTCTGCCAGGCTCTCGTTCAAAAGAGCCTTGGTCATATCCTCTGCAACATGTTCAGGAAGATCGTTGCGGCTGTGTCTCTGGGGGTCATCCTTTCGGCCCGTGTACTCGCACATTAAGCCGGGGCGGCGGCTCAATGGGATCACCCGCCAGGAGATCCAGACCCAGACCAGATCGATTCCGTTGAGACCATTGCCCAGGAGAGCCTTGATCTTGTTTATGGTGGGGAGCAGAGGTTGGCGCTCCGCTTGAGGCAGCTTGTCTGACAGTGGGTGTGTTGGCTCCAGACGCGATGGGCGAAAGCCGGGCAACGGACTCTCATCAGCCGGCGACGTGTCTTGGTAGTAGAACCACGTCAGATTCCAGTCTTTGGGGTGGCTTGGCGGCTCTGCGTAAGGGAAAAGGCAGTCCCTCCGCCGCTGAATGGAGATTCCACCTAGCTCCAAACTTGGCCCATTGGCGCACTCATTCTGACGGTTCAGGTAGAAGAGTTCTCTGAAGGGCAGCAGGCTGGGCTCCTCTCCAAGATAGACCTCGCAGAACACTTGGAAGTTGCAGATGTTGGACACCGAGTTGGGTCCTATATCTTGTGGCCGCAGGTCAAAGAAGTTTAGCACGTCTCTAAAAAACTTTGAGTCGGGCGGTGCGAAGCCCCGGCTCATGTGATCCGCAAAAATGACCACCTCCCCGTCCTTTGGTTGTGGTCTCTCCTCTGACGAGTCAGGGGCACGGTAGGACATGACATCCTTCTTGGGCAGGTAGCCTGACTTGACAAAATCCGCTAAGGTCTCATTGGTGACATTGGACCTCATCCAATTGCAAGTGATAGAGGCTTTAGGAGCTTTGGGAGGCATGGTGAAAGTCGGCAGCCTATGATAAAAGGAAACGTCCGGTTTAAGTATAAGCCGGAGGGAAGTTATAGTTCAATGTTAAAGTGGCGGCTTACAGAGGGGACTAATGACATATATCTAAGTGCACCAGGTTATTTAAGCCGCCCAAGGTATTGAGAGTAATTCGATTGTCTACGGCCTTATCACAGATGAGTCGGAAAATTCTATGGCGCATGGTCTCCTTTGAGTCGGAAGGTTCTACGGCGCGTGGTTTCTTTAAGCCGGAAATATAAACCGCCATGACTCAATGAGTGCATTTTGTTACTAAGTGTGGTGAAAATAGGTTTCACACATTGCGGTGAATATTTTGGATCAAAATGGTCGGGCAAAAGGAAAATTTCTAGACCTAAAAACAGACGCAGGGGAGTTCTTGAGCTCGAACGAGGCCTTTATGCAGTGAAAAGAGGTCTACTTGCGTGGGAAATGGGTGCTAAAACATCTACCGAAGTGGTTCTATACAGGGCTAAGATCAGAAAAGGGCAGTAGAAATGAAAACTACCGGAGATTGTGGGCGACGGCGAAGAACACGAAGAACGCGGGCGAACCCTGCGGCAGATCTGTTCTACAGGGCAAGCAGGACTTACAGGGGCTGGTGAGTCGCGGAGGTCGTCGCGTTTCTCTGGTCAAATCAGGGTGATGCAGCGGCCTGAGTTGGTGACGGCGAGAAGACCCGCGGCGGCGGCAGCAGCAGAGCTCGAGCAGGGGAGCAGTGGCGCGAGGAAGAAGACGAAGAAGAGAGGAGTGGCTGAAGGCCCGTCGGGCCGGCCTATTTATAAGGGCGAGCTCATAAGTGGGCGCGAGAAACGAGGAGACCACGGCGTGGTTATCTCCCCACGAAATGCCTCGATTTTCGGGATGGCAGTAAAGATAAGATCCGTTGCCGATCTGGTGGAGTAAAAAACGGGCTTAATGGAAGATGACGTCACGACGGATTACCCGGAGTTCAGAGAATGACGTCACGCCGGGTTATGGCCTTCACACAAATGGTAAGCCGGAGATTTTTTCTGTCGAAAGAATTGAAGATTGACATGAGCCGGCTCAAATCAATCTGGGGCCTAATGTTGAGGATATAGACCTTAGAGTCACCCGCAAGGAAGGGCCGGGTTACTCATATGGTCATTGCCAGAAGCCCGGCGCCAAGCTTGAAGACGGTGGGCCAAAGATGGGCTTAAGACCCGGATATGGTTTAAGGCCCGTAGTTACAATCGTTATTATGGTAGAGCTTGTAGTGTAAGGCAAGAATAGTTGAGAGTCCGAGCCGGACACTCTTATGAGCCGGCCGGGACTCTGAGAGCTGCTGGGCGTCAGCCTCCCTATATAAAGGGACGACCCGGCAGCGGTTTAGGGACAAGGAAGATCTCATCGAGAGCCAGGCATAGCAGTTTAGCTCCCTGGTCATCGAAACCCTAATCAATACCACCTCAACTGGACGTAGGCTTTTACCTTCACCGTAAGGGGCCGAACCAGTATAAACCCTCGTGTTCCTTGTCCCGCTTAACCCCTTCAAGCTTCCTAGCTGCGATGGCTCCACGACTAAGTCCTAGCTCAAGGACATCTGCCATGACAATTCCATGACAGGTTGGAAAGGCTTGAGAATTAGGCTGTTGCAATAAGCCTTCCTGCTTAAAGCATCTGCAATGACATTGGCCTTGCCTGGAGTATATTCAATACTCGGATTGTACTCTTGAATCATTTCGACCCATCGAGTCTGCCTGAGGTTGAGGTTGGGCTGAGTGAAGATGTACTTGAGACTCTTGTGATCGGTGAATATGTCCACTTGTCTTCCCAACAAGAGATGTCTCCACGTTATTAATGCATGGACAACTGCCGCCAACTCAAGATCGTGAGTGGGGTAGTTCTTCTCATTGGGCTTCAACTGATGAGAGTTATAGGCCACAACTTTCTTCTCTTGCATTAACACAACACCGAGACCTTGGAGAGAAGCATCACAGAAAACTTCAAATGGCTTGGATTCATCAGGAGGAGTTAAGACAGGAGCTGTGACTAGTTTCTCTTTGAGAGTGTTGAAAGCAACGTCACACTCAGGAGACCAGACATACTTCACATGCTTCTGGAGGAGGTTGGAAAGAGGCTTTGCAATCTTGGAGAAATTCTCAACGAATCTTCGGCAATAGCTTGCAAGACCAAGAAAACTGCGGAGCTGCTTGACATTCTGAGGAGGTTCCCACTTCACAATTGCGGACACCTTCTCGGGGTTAACAGCGATGCCCTTGGCAGAGATGATGTGACCAAGGAAAAGAACTTCATCGAGCCAAAACTCGCATTTAGAGAACTTCGCATAGAATTTATACTCTCTGAGCTTGTCGAGCACCAGTCGCAAATGTTTGGCATGATCCTTCTTATTCTTGGAGAAGACCAAGATATCATCGAGATACACCAGAACGAATTCATTGGTATAGGGGTTGAAGATGAAATTCATCATCCGAGAGAATACTGGAGGAGCATTGACAAGGCCGAAAGACACGACAGTATATTCATAAGAACCAAAGCTTGTTCTGAATGCTGTCTTGGGAATATCTTCTTCACGAATGTGAATCTGATGATAACCCATACGAAGGTCAAGCTTGGA
Organism: Triticum aestivum; assembly: GCF_018294505.1. Classification (NCBI taxonomy): domain Eukaryota; kingdom Viridiplantae; phylum Streptophyta; class Magnoliopsida; order Poales; family Poaceae; genus Triticum; species Triticum aestivum. The sequence continues at coordinate 493,482,332 of NC_057814.1, read as the reverse complement.
ATACTTTAGCTCCTTTGAGTTGCTCGAATAACTCATTGATGTTGGGAAGTGGATATTTGTTCTTGATAGTCTTCTTGTTCAATGGACGGTAGTCGACACAAAGTCGGTCCGTGCCATCCTTCTTCTTGACAAAAAGAACACCACAACCCCAAGGAGATGAACTCGGTCAGATCAAACCCAGACGCTCTTGTTCATCGAGCTATTTCTTCAATTCCTTCAGCTCGTTGGGTCCCAGCTTGTATGGACGCTTGCAAACGGGTTTAGTGCCAGGCTCAAGATCGATAACGAACTCAACTGGCCGGTGAGGAGGCATACCCGGAAGCTCTTCTGGAAAGACATCTTGGTACTCACAAACGACTGGAATCTGAGAGATGGCATTCAATTCGCCCTTCTCATTAAGAGAAAATAACCGAATGGTTTCATCACGAGCGGCATAAATGATAACATCCTCAGAAGAGTGTGTCAATTGAATTTCCCTGGCAGCACAATCAAGTTGAGCCTTTTGCTTAGAAAGCCAGTCCATCCCGAGAATTAGATCAATAACCTGTAACGCCCACGATGCGGCTATATCTCCCACGTGTCGACGAACGACTTAGAGGCATAACCGCATAGTGGTTTTGTCGCAAGAAGGGTCATCTTCACACAATCCCATGTAATGAACAAGAATCGGATAAAGAGTTGGCTTACAATCGCCACTTCACACAATACATAAATATAATTCATACATCATCCAAAATACACACATAGACCGTCTACGGTCAAGATCCAAATGAAAATAAGATAACCCAAAATGCTAGATCCCCGATCGTCCCAACTGGGCTCCACTACTGTTCATCAGGAAAAGACACATAGTAACGACCACGTTCCTCATTGAACTCCCACTTGAGATCGATCCCATCATCTGCACTGGCATCATCGGCACCTGCAACTGTTTTGGTAGAATCTGTGAGTCACGAGGACTCAGCAATCTCACACCCGCGAGATCAAGACTATTTAATCTTGTAGTAAAGGATGGTGTAATGAGGTGGAGCTGCAGCAGGCACTAAGCATATATGGTGGCTAACATACGCAAATGAGAGCGAGAAGAGAAGCAACGGAACGGTCGTCATCTAGAAATGACCAAGAAGTGATCCTGAACTCCTACTTACGTCATTCATAACTCAAACCGTGTTCACTCCCCGGACTCCGCCGAGAAGAGACCATCACGGCTACACACACAGTTGATGTATTTTAATTGGGTCAAGTGACAAGTTCTCTACAACCAGACATTAACAAATTCCCATCTGCCTCATAACCGCGGGCACGGCTTTCGAAAGATAATACCCTGCAGGGGTGTCCCAACTTAGCCCATCATAAGCTCTCACGGTCAACGAAGGATAAACCTTCTCCCGGAAAGACCCGATCAGTCTCGGAATCCCGGTTTACAAGACATTTCGACAATGGTAAAACAAGACCAGCAAAGCCACCCGAATGTGCCAACAAATCCCGATAGGAGCTGCACATATCTCGTTCTCAGGGCACACCGGATAAGCAAAGCGTACAGGTACCAACATAACCCAAGTTGCCAAGGGACGGTCCCGCATGGTGCTCTAGTTTGGACCAGCACTCAGAGGAACACTGGCCCGGGGGGTTAAAATAAGATGACCCTCGGGCTCGCGAAACCCGGGTGTTGTGGATATAACCATTAAAGTCACCCGCCCAGGAGGGGCCGAGTTACTCATAATGGTCATCATGCGCAGCCCAGCACCAAACTTGAAGACAGTGGGTCAATCATGGGCTTAAGACCCGGAGGTGGCTTAAGGCCCGTAGTGTTAACCGCCGATAGGGTGAAACTTGTAGTGTAAGGCAAGAATAGCTAAGAGTCCAAGCCGGACACTGTTATGAGCCGGCCGGGGCTCTGAGAGCCGCTGGGCGTCAACCTCTCTATATAAAGAGACGACCCGGCGGCGGTTTAGGGACAAGAAAGACAAGATCGATAACCAGGCATGACGTTTTAGCTCCTGGTCATCGAAACCCTAATCAATACCACCTCAACTGGACATAGGCTTTTACCTTCACCGTAAGGGGCCGAACCAGTATAACCCTTGTGTTCCTTGTCCCGTTTAACCCCTTTAAGCTTCCTAGCTGCGATGGCTCCATGACTAAGTCCTTGCACGAGGACATCTGCCGTGGCAATTCCACGACAGTTGGCGCCCACCGTGGGGCTGACGCACGGTGGATTTGAGTTCTTGAAGGGCAGCTTCGAAGGGCTCAAGGGATACGCTGTGGGCCGGATGACCAAGAGTCGTCGCGGCAAGCTCTACATCGACGATGAAAACTGGGGCCCCGACGCCGGCTCAATTGAGTACGGGTACCGGGTCCCCTTCGGCGGAATTCATGTCTTCATTGGCAAGATTGGTGAGCCGGGCCCTGAGCCGGATCTCTGCGCTGATCTCATCGAGACGGCTCAGCGTGCACGACCCGCCCGGGCTCTACCTGCCTTGAAGCATGCTTTTGTGGGATGTTTCCATGGAGGACTCTCTGAAGGATCTGGATCTGGTGATGAGACGGCCGCCGGCTCTGACGGCGAGTCGTCTACGGATGAGTCAAACTCGTTGTACCAACTTCAAGATGGCAGGCTCAGGGGTTGTTCCGATGGCGACAGCATTCCGAACCCCTTTGAGCCGCCGAGCCGGGTTGGAATCTTCATGGCCGGCGCACAACCTGTTCAAAACCCTGCCTCCGGGTCAGGAAGCCTAGTGCCTTCGCCGGCTCAGATGCTGATGGATCTCACAGACAAGATGACGGTCCTGTTGACCGCTACGGTTGCTCCGGCGGATCAAGTTCAGCATGACGCGGAGGTGGCACAGTTAAAGTTGGATCTAGCAAAGGCCAAGGAGGATCTGGCGGCGGAGGGGATCAGGATGGCTGCTGAGAGGGCAGCTCTCGATGACCAGACTCAGCTGATTCAGGCACAATCCTTCCGGCTCACGATGGATCAAAACGCATCCAATGAGGTTATGAGAAGGAGGCATCAAAAGGCTCAATCCCGACTCCCTCCGGTTTACGATCCTCGAAACCTCTTCAACACGCCGGGTCAGGGTCTAGTAACCCGCCAGAGATCACGGTGCCCGGGGCTGGGACGCCAATTCAGCCCCAAGTAATGGGACCTCCCCGGATGAACCCTGCCCCGCCTCAGTACGTACCAATACCACCGGGTCGTTATGCCAACCCGTTGGAAAACATGGTCACCACGGCGGCGCGGCTGGCGGCTCTCCCAATTGATGGTGACTCTCCAACGGCGGTTGAAACCCGCCGGGTCCGAGAACTCCTTCAGACGGCTCTGGCGCAGCAAGAGGCGTATTCTTATAGCCGGGACAGGATTCATTCAACCCCTCGTCCAGGCCGGAGCCCGAGTTATAGCAGACACATGGTCTCAGCGACCGGCTCAAGTAATGTCCGACGCCATGACTTGCCACCTGGCCACGGCCCGGCTCATAACGGAGCCTTTCACGCAGTAGACCAAGACAGAGCACGGGAAGAGGCGGAGCAGGTGCCTCAGTTGACGGCTTACCAGCCACCCCGAGCTTATCCGACGGCTTCCGTCGACGTGGGTATCCCTATGAGGACTGGAGGTGTCCCTTGTCTAGTGACGGCTCTCCGCAATGAATGTCTGCCCAAGGATTTCAAAGGGCCTAGAAAGGTGCCTAATTACACGGCTGATTTACAACCCGGAGCCTGGATCGAGAGTTATGAGATGGCCATGGAATTGCTGGAGGTCAGCGAAGCGGCAATGGCCAAGTACTTCACCATGATGTTAGATGGGACTGCCCGCACTTGGTTGAAAGGGCTGCCACCGAATTCTATCGGGTCTTGGGCTGAGCTGAAAGCCCGGTTCATCCAAAACTTCAAAGACACCTGTAGGCAGTCTATGTCAATTGTGGATTTGACTAACTGTAAATAGCAGGAGGGTGAGTCCACAACACATTGGGTTCGCCGGGTCAAATAGATAATACATTCATCTGATAAGATGGATGCCGGTTCTGCAGTCCTAATGTTGGAGCAGAACTGTCGTTTCCTGCCCCTGAAGATGAAACTCGGGCGGCTCAAGCGCGATTGCAATGATATGGGTACGCTGATGGCGGCTCTCGTCAAGTACGCCGACTCTGATAGTACCAAGGACCCCGCGTCAGATGATGAAAGAACAGGGAAGGGAAAGAAGAACGGCAATGGCAAGGGCCCTCAGCATAACCCGGCGAACCAAGGAGGCAGCAAGTGTAAGGCTGATGGTAGCATAGAGTTTGTGGCCAATGCCAGCTCACAGGGTAACAACCAGCGACGTAAGGGGAGGCCACCTCCCCGAGCCGGCGGTTCAGGCCCAACGCTTGAGCAGCTGTTGAATGAACCTTGTCCAAGGCATGGCTCTAGGGAGAAGCCAGCTACTCATCTAGGGAAAGATTGCGCAATCATGAAGGCCTTTAAGAATTCCAATGCCTTTAATGGAAACAATGGCTCGGGCGGCGGCTCGGGCGGCGGCTCAGGCGCTGGCGGCTTTCATGGCCCGGGCGGCGGCTCAAGTTCCAATCCTTCGAATATTCAAGGGGGCTTTAATCAGCAGTCCAGCTAGGGTCATCAACAGCAGCAGGGGGGATACCAGACCAATCCAAAGCACCTCAATGGTGGACAGTATCATGTGTTTACCACCAGTCTGTGTAAGCGAGATCAGAAGCTTCATAAGAGGGCTGTGAATGCTGTTGAGCCGGCGGTTCCACGCTATTTAAGATGGTCTCAACAGCCTATTGTGTGGAGTAGGGAGGATCACCCTCCCCGGGTTGATAATCCGGGTCACCTGGCCCTGGTGGTGGCTCCTCAGGTGGGAGGATATAAGTTCACTAAGGTGCTCATGGATGGAGGCAGCAGCATCAACATCCTCTATTATGAGACCTTCCGTCGTATGGGGTTGATTGATAAGAACCTCAGCCAGTCCAATACTGTTTTCCATGGTGTGGTGCCTAGTAAGTCAGCTTATCCAGTTGGTAAGATCGAGTTGGAAGTGGCCTTTGGAGATGAGTACAACGACAGGGCGGAAAAATTGACCTTTGAGGTGGTCAAGATAAGAAGTCCGTATCATGCCATATTTGGGCGGCCGGCTTACGCCAAGTTCATGGCACAGCCGTGTTACATATATTTACAGCTCAAGATGCCGGGTCACAATGGGACCATTACGGTTCATGGCAGCCGAAAGATAGCCTTGGAGTGTGAGGAAGGTGACGCGGCTTATGCAGAATCTGTTTGTGCAACAGAGGAGTTGAAGTTTTACAAGGACAATGTTGACCCAACAGATATGACATCTCTGAAAAAGCCGACCACGGAGCATGAGCCGGCAATGAAATTTAAGTCAGCTGATGAGACTAAACTTGTTGATTTCGTTCCAGGTGACTCATCTCAGCAGTTTAGCATCAGTGCCAATCTGGATCCAAAATAGGAAAGCGCGCTCATCGAGTTCATCCATGAGAATAAGGACATTTTTGCATGGAAACCTTCTGACATGCCAGGTGTACCTAGAGAACTCCCTGAGCACACTCTCAATATTGATCCGAAATTTAAGCCGGTCAGGCAATTCCTTCGGCGGTTTAATGAGGAAAGGCGAAAAGCCATTGGTGAGGAGGTGGCCCGGCTCTTGGCGGCCGGGTTTATTGTCGAAGTCTTTCATACAGAATGGTTAGCTAACCCGGTGCTCGTGCTCAAGAAGAATGGCACCTGGCGGATGTGTGTGGACTACACGGACTTAAACAAAGCGTGTCCGGCTGATCCTTTTGCTCTCCCCCGTATTGATCAAATCATTGATGCTACGGCGGGTTGTGAGCGCTTAAGTTTCTTGGATGCTTATTCTGGATACCATCAGATTAAAATGGCAGTTAAGGACCAGGAGAATACGGCGTTCATCACTCCCTTTGGAGCCTTCTGTTATGTGTCTATGCCTTTTGGACTCAAGAGTGCACAGGCGACTTACCAGCGTTGTGTGCAGAATTGTCTTCATAACCAGATTGGGCGCAATGTTCATGCCTATGTGGATGACATCGTGGTTAAGTCCAGGGAGAAGGAGACCCTGGTCGATGACCTTAGAGAAACCTTTGATAATCTCCAGGTTTACAAGATGATGCTTAACCCGGCCAAATGTGTTTTTGGTGTTCCTGCAGGCAAGCTCTTGGGTTTCCTGGTTTCTAAGAGGCATTGAAGCTAACCCGGAAAAAATCAAAGCCATCACCTCTCTGGCTAAGCCGGCGTGTATAAACGACGTCCAGCATCTAGCAGGCCGCATCGCTGCTTTGAGTTGGTTTATAAGCCGTTTGGGTGAAAAGGCCATGCCACTGGACCAGTTGATGAAGAAAACTGATGACTTTATCTGGAATGATGCTGCTAATGCTGCTTTTGAGGATTTGAAGAGACAGCTGGCTGAGCCCCCAGTCCTTGCTGCTCCGGTTGACAAAGAGCCCTTATTACTGTATGTAGCTGCTAACACACGAGCCGTCAGTGTGGCTGTGGTGGTGGAGCGCAAGGAAGAGGGTAAGGAGTATCCGGTTCAGCGGTCGGTTTATTACGTCAGTGAAGTGCTCATCGAGTCCAAACAGCGGTATCCACATTGGCAGAAGCTTGTTTATGGTGTGTTCATGGCAAGCCGGAAGCTTAAGCATTATTTCCAAGGTCACCCCATCACTGTGGTTAGTTCTGCTCCCCTTGGAGATATCATCCAAAACAGAGAAGCCACAGGAAGAGTGGCTAAGTGGGCTATAGAGCTTGGGCCTCATGGTCTGAAATACGTACCACGCACTGCTGTTAAACCTCAAGCTTTGGTGGATTTCATCAATGATTGGACAGAGCTACAGGTGCCCGAAGAAAAACCGGATAATACATATTGGACTATTCACTTCGATGGGTCTAGGCAATTGGAGGGCTCGGGGGCTAGAGTTGTATTGACTTCCCCCAAAGGTGACAAGTTTCATTATGTGCTACGGTTGCTGTTTCCTTGTACTAACAATGCGGCTGAGTACGAGGCCTTGCTCCATGGTCTTCGGATGGCTAAGGAGATGAGCTTGAGCCGAGTAAGGTGCTTCGGCGACTCAGACTTAGTGGCTCAACAAGTATCAGGCAAGTGGGATTCCAAGGACCCTCTCATGGCGGCTTATGACCGTGAAGTTGATGCCATTGCTGGACACTTTCAAGGTTACCAAGTAGAGCACATCGATCGCAGGAAGAACGAGGCGGCTGATGCACTAAGCCGGTTGGGCTCTCAGCAAAAGCCGGTGCCGCCTAATACTTCCTTGGACATCTTGGATAACCCTTCTGTTAAGTTACCTACAGAGGAAGACTTGGCTGTCCCTGACCCGGAAGCACAGTTGGTGGCGGCTCTTCACATCACCCCAGACTGGACAGTACCATATTTGGCTTACATGACCCGGGGAGAGTTGCCTGAGGATGAAACTTTGGCCAGACAAATAACCCGGCGGTCTAAGTCAATGATCATTATCAATGGTGAGCTACATCGCCGCAGTGTCACTGGAACTTTCCAGCGTTGTGTTTCCCCTGAGGAAGGCCAGGATATTTTGCGTGATATTCATGAGGGGGATTGTGGCCATCATGCCGGCTTAATATCCCTTGTGGCCAAAGCCTTCCGTCATGGTTTTTATTGGCTGACGGCTCATGCTGATGCAGAAGACTTGGTCAGTAAATGTGATGGTTGCCAGAGCTTCTCGCGACGGGCTCATGTGCCGGCTCAGGAGCTGAGGATGATTCCAATTACTTGGCCATTTGCGGTCTGGGGGCTTGATATGGTTGGGCCTTTTAAAAGGTCCAAGGATAAGAAGACCCACCTCTTGGTGGCAGTTGACAAGTTCACAAAGTGGGTTGAGGCAGAGCCCGTTAGCAAGTGTGATGCGGCCACTGTAGTTCAGTTCATGAAAAGGGTGATATTTCGCTTTGGTTTTCCACACAACATTATAACTGACAATGGTACCAATCTGTCTAAGGGTGCCATGGAGGAGTTTTGTCAGCGAGAGCATATTCGACTTGATGTTTCGTCAGTGGCTCACCCTCAATCCAATGGTCAAGCCGAGAGAGCTAATCAGGAGATTTTGAAGGGCATCAAGCCCCGGCTTTTGGTCCCTTTGCAACGGACGCCGGGTTGTTGGGTGGAGGAGTTACCCTCCGTGTTATGGAGCATCAATACTACTCCTAACAGATCTACGGGTTACACGCCGTTCTTCATGGTTTATGGAGCGGAGGCAGTCCTCCCTAGCGACATCCGTCATGATTCACCTCGAGTGGCGGCTTACGTTGAGGCGGATAATGAGCGGGCGCGCCAAGATGCAATTGACTTGTTGGACGAACAGCGTGATGTGGCAGCAGCTCGCTCGGCGATTTACCAACAAGACCTGCGCCGTTATCACAGCCGCCGGGTTAAGTCCCGGGTCTTCCAGGAAGGTGATCTGGTGCTCCGGCTCATCCAAGATCAAACAGATGCACATAAGTTATCCCCGCCTTGGGAAGGGCCCTTTGTGGTCAGCAAGAACTTGCACAACGGGTCATACTACCTTATCGACGTTCGGGAGCACAAAGATTCACACACGTCGGAGGAAGAGACCCGTCGGCCGTGGAGCATAGCTCAGCTTCCGCCTTATTACACTTGAGCCACCGGCTCTCATAATGTACATATTTCTATAGCTATGTATATATTATGATAAATAATAAAGTAGGACCTCTGTCCTTTTTCTCCTTCAAAGGTAAACGTGTTATTTCCATTACAATATCACATGGTCACTTGGAGGCGGATCCGGCTTATGATCGTATTCGAATCTCGCCGTAAACAATATGATCATTTGGGGGCTTCCTATTCAAACATAGGTCGTATTCGAACTAAAGAGAACATGTTGTCGATACCCACTTGATTGGCAAATTGCCGAGCTCATTGGGGAGTTTTCTTTGATCATATTTGAATCATAGCTCAACCCCCTTTGGGAACCGACGTGGATCGTATTCGAATCAGCGTCGTTAAACAACTCTTAAGGTCATTTGGGGGCTTCCTGTTCAAACATGGGTCGTATTCGAACCAAAGAGAACATAGTTGTCGGTACCCTCTTGATCGGCATCGCCAAAGCCACTGGGGGCTATATGATCGCATTCGAATCTTAGCTTAACCCCTTTGGGACGGTTCTCTGGTCGTATTCGAATCGTAAGCCCCTAAGTTTTGATCTTCTGACTTACAACAAGTTCTTTTGGTCACATCAACAGAGTGCAAGGGCGGCTTTACTTCGCCGGCTTAAATTTGATTCACAGTGATAACACATAGTAAGTATTCTTGATGCTGGTAAACCGGAGTTTAGATCTTCAACTCATTATTCGGGTTACATAACCCGGACGTATACTTGAAGGCTTGTAAGTATGCTATTATGGTTACGTCAAAGATATAATTGAGGGCCAGTCTTTGATGACTTTTGTTCATATTCCGGGTTATATATATATATATAAGGTTTATGATTCTCAATGCGGTAAGCCGCCTAGAGACTTGTGACTTGTTTTCTATGCAGGACGGTTAAATACAGCTATTCGAGCTTAAGGAAAATAACTGATCAATTATAACCCGGAGGAATAAGAAGAAGCAGCTTCAATGGAGTTAAGCATTTAACACGTGCACGATGGCACGACAAAATTAAGTGTTTATCCAACTCTATTACAAGACTCCCCGAGTCCAAAAGGTGAGGCATTGTTTTAAGGTGTAACCATGAGCCGCCTAAAAGTCAAGGTGCTTGTTGAGTTGACGCTTCCGGCTCATCCCTCTCCGCTCCTCCGGCTGATTCCGTGACCTGGAAGGTTGATGATTTCCAATCAATGCCGCTCAAAGCCTCAAATTGAACCTCGTCATCAATTAACCCGGCCGGGTCAACTTCTGGGGCAAAGGTGTGCTTACGAGTCGGTGGGATCAAGCTGAGGGCTTCATAACGTGGAGTGGGGATCCTCTAATTTTCCGCGTCGTAGCCTGGCTGGTACTTGGTAAGGTCGGTGTCATTCCCAATCAGGGTGGCCACCGGGCGCACGCTCTTCACACAGGCAGCAAAGTCTTTTTGGTCGAAGGGGGTGCCGTCCTCCTTCAGGCTGGGGTATCCAAGAGCGATGTCGGCCGGGTCTAGCTCCGGAAGAAAAGCCTTGGCCCGGCTCAAAGCAGCTATCGCTCCGGCTCTTGCAGAGGCCTGTCTTAGTTCTTGGAAGCGCTGAGGAAGAACGGCAAGCCGCCTGAGTACATCCGCCAGGTGAGTCGGAACCTCGTTGGACAGGGCCACAACGGCTAACGCACGCTGTGACCCGGTATAGAGTTGCTCCACCAAGGTGTACACGGCCTTTAGCTTAGTCAGAACATTCTGGCTAAGGTTGGAGCTTCTGGGACCTGTTTAAACAAAGTCAGGTAAGCCGGAGACAGTAGGGGGACTTATGAGACATAAAGAATGAAAACTTGGTAAAAGCTTGCAGAATGACTTACCGAAGATTGCGGAGACCATCTGTGACACATGGCGCTTTAAGCCGGAGAGTTCGGCGGTTCTCTCAGTTAGAGCAGCCTCTGCTTTTTCGGCCCGGCTCAGCAAGGCGGTTCTCTCCTCGGCCCAAGTTTTTCTTTCTGTTTCAAGTTTCTTCTTCAGTTTTTCCTGTGCAGCAACACTGAACTCGAATTTAGCATTGGCCTTCCGGGTCTCAGTTTCCTGAGTCTTCAGGCGGTTCTTCAGCTCAGAGATTTCAGATTCAAATGTCTTGCAGGCAGCCTGTACAAATTCCGGGTTACAGTATGAGTGACTATTATGCAACATTAAAGTCCCAAGCACTTTACAAGCAAAGGCACTTGGCACTTGGGGGCTAATGTATGCTGAAAGATTCAATTGGAGATTGCCGGGTCATGAAGGTAAGCCGGAAGCTAAGTCTACAACGTACTCAATCATAAGTAATAGACTTGGGGGCTAGCATGGTAAGGATGGCTATGGAGTAAGCAAGAGAGTTGTACCTCAGATTTTTGCTGTATCTGCTTTACCATGTCAATCTCCAGGTCCTGGCTGTTGTGCACCTGATTAACATAGCCCGAGACGATATCTCCAATGCTCAAGTTAGCATAGTTGGTGATATCCAGCTTGGCCCTGCGGCGCTCTAGCAACTCTTCCTTGGCAGAGCATTTAGCCAGCACAGTGGGTCTCCCCGGCTCGACAAATTCCGTCCGGGTGATTACAACGTCCGGGTCATCGGCCGGATGAGCTGGGCTGGGGATCTCCGGGTTAGTTGAAGCGTCTATGACTGGCTCGTCAGTTGGAGCGGTGGCTTCAGGAGCTGAGGCAGATGGCGGTTCTTGAGCTGAAGCTTCCGGTTCAGTCAGGACCGGCTCTTCGACCGGTTTATTCTTCTTCGCCCTCTTGCTGAGCTTTGCTTGAGCACTGAAAGGACAAGAGGTTAGTACAAAAGCATGAGTAAAGATAAGCACAACATAAGACGATCATCATTACCCGGGTGCGGTCTTGAAAGCCGGTAGGTTAGATTGCATAGAATCACCAGAGGAAGGTGAAGTTTCCTGATAATTTGAATCAGAAGAATTGAGCGGTTGACGAGTAACGCCCGCCAAAGGATGAAAAGGATATAAGTTGGAGATAACCTTCGTCCGGCGCTTCCTTGATGCTTCAGGTAAGCCGGAGGAGAGGTCTGCATCATTGTTGGTCCGGGTGTGCCGCCGGCTCTCATGAATCTGTCGCTTCAAAAGAAATTGAGGATCTTGATAAGCTAAATGATGTGAAAATCTTACTTTCCGGGTTACTCTTCGGACTTTCAGCCTTGGCAAGGGCTCCGAGTCGGAGGAAAGTGTAGTTACCTCTTCAGTCACCGGGTTACTCGCTTCGGTGTCCTCCTGCTGATAATCAGTATCGATAAGGCGGATAGGAATAAATAAGAAACAAAAGAAGGGCCTAAAGAATCAAGGGTTACCTCTGACTCGGAGCTATCACTTAGCTGAAGCAGCTCTGAGGCAGTAGGCATGCTTCCCTTCTTGTGGGGAGCGGCTCTCCTGGCGGCTTTCTTAGCCTTCCTGGCTTTTTTAGCCGCCTCATGGTCATATTTGACCTTCCAGAACATGTCATTAGCCTGAAAAATACAACAAAGATTTCTTAAAGTTCAGATGAAAACTATTAAAAGGAAAACCAAGGTGTTCAGGTCAGTGGCTTACCGCCGGAGCAGGGTTAGCTTGGCAGAAGGGGTTTAAGCCGGTCCTCCCACAGTCAGCTAAGCTCTCATTCAGGAGAGACTTGGTCATGTCGTCCACGACGTCCTCAGGAAGATCGTTGGGGCTGTGCCGCAGAGGGTCATCCTTCCGGCTCGTGTAATCACACATTAAGCCGGGGCGGCGGCTCAAGGGGATCACCCGCCAAGAGATCCAGACCTGGACCAGATCAATGCCGTTGAGGCCATTTCCCAGGAGAGCTTTGATCTTATTGATGGTGGGGATCAGAGGTTGATGCTCAGCTTGAGATAGTTTGTCTGGCAGGGGGTGATTTGGCTCCAGACGCAGGGCACGAAAGCCGGGCAGAGGGCTCTCGTCAGCCAGAGAAGTATCCTGGCAGTAGAACCATGTCTGGTTCCAGTCCTTTGGATGGCTTGGCGGCTCAGCGTAAGGAAAGAGGCAATCTCTCCATCGTTGAATGGTGATTCCACCAAGTTCCAAGCTCGGCCCGTTGGCGCACTCGTTCTGGCGGTTCAGATAAAACAACTCCCTAAAGAGCAGTAGGCTGGGCTCTTCTCCAAGATAGACTTCGCAGAATACTTGAAAATTGCAAATATTCGACACGGAATTGGGTCCTATGTCTTGCGGCCGCAGATCAAAGAAGTTCAGAACCTCTCTAAAGAATTTTGAGCCGGGCGGTGCGAAGCCCTGGCTCATGTGATCAGCAAATATCACCACCTCGCCATCTCTAGGTTGAGGTCTTTCCTCTGACGGGTCAGGAGCACGATAAGACATGACCTCCTTCTTGGGCAGGCAACCCGTCTTCACGAAATCGGCTAAAGTGTCATCAGTAACATTGGATCTCATCCAGTTGCACGTGATGGGTGCCTTGGGAGCCTTGGGTGGCATTGTGAAAGATGAAGCCTATGAAAAAAGGGAAATGTCCGGTTCAATTATAAGCCGGAAGAAATTTACAGTTCAACACTCAAAATGGCGGCTTATGAAGGGGCCTAATGACATATGGCTAATTGCGTCGGGTTATCTAAGCCGCTGTGGGCGTCGTGAGTAATTCAAGTTGTCTACAGTTTGATCATAAATGAGCCGGAAATTTTATAGCGCGTGGCCTCTTTTAAGCCGGAGATATGAGCCGTCATAGCTAAACAGAGGCAATTTTTGACTAAGTGTGGTGCAAACAAGTTTCACAGATTGCAGTAATTATTTTGGATCAAACGGTCGGCTAAAAAGAACAATTTCTAGACATAGAACTGACACAGAGGAAGTTCATAGGCTCGAACGGGGCTTCTGTGCGGTAGAAAGGATCTATGTGCATTTGGAACGGGTGCGAAACAGCTACCGCAGCAGTTCTATACTGTCTAAAGATCAAGAAGGGGTGTTAAAAGTGGAATCTATCAAGTGTTCGTGTCGAACGGCGACGAACACCGACGAACTCGAAGGTTACTAATGCGGATCTGAGGAACAGGGAGGAGAAAGCTTACAGATGCGGAGTTACTGCGGAGGTTCGTCGCGTTTTTTGGTCACGTCAGGTTGATGCAGCGGCCTGAGTTGGTGAAGACGAGGAGACCCGCGGCGGCGGCGGCGGAGCTCGGGCGGCAGTACAGTAGCGAGAGGAGGAAGAAGATGGAGGCGACAAGTGAAGGAAGACTCATGGGCCGGGCTTATTTATAAGGTGCGGCCAGTAAGTGGGCGCGAGAAACGAGGAGGCCACGACGTGATTATCAAGACGGCCTCTAATGAACATGGTGCAATTGAACAAAATGTAGAGCATCATGAGACGAACAATTCGATATATTACACGCGCGAAACGGAGCTATATGCAAAGAGTTATGGTGCTATGAACAGGTGCATGTAATAAGAAAATGCAAAAAAACTTAGGAAAAACTCGAGGTCTTGGGAAAGTCAACCTTTGGTCTTCCTCGATCCAGATCTGGCCGGGCCGGGCCTCGAGCTCGCTGGAGCAAGCAGACGGCGACGGGAGGAGGCCGGAGGAGAGGTCGGGCGGACGGGCTCGGGCTTGGGGAGGAGGTGGAGGAGGCCGGCCGGAGGAGGAAGAGGGCGGGGAAGCTCCTGCTCACCGGCGTGGTGCGGGCACGACGGGCGGCCGGCGGG
>NC_057814.1:493460380-493467560 GCF_018294505.1 Triticum aestivum | reverse complement strand
GCGCCACTGGTCCGAGGCGGCGGCGCGAGTTGTCCGGCCGGCGGCGGACACGTCCGGCGCGGCGCGAGGAGCGGGTTAGGGTTTTGACTGAGATTGTTTTCGGGAGGGCTCACATATAGATAGGTAGAGGGAGCTAGGAGGCTCCAAATAAGGTGCGGTTTTCACCCACACGATCGTGATCAAACGACCTACAACATGGAAGAGAGTTAGGTGGGTTTTGGGCTGTTTAGAGAGGGGGTTTTGCTGGAACACACAGAAGGACTATGCGGATGCCCGGTTAACCGTTGGAGTACCAAACGACCTCCAAATGGAACGAAACTTGACCGGTGGTCTCCCGGTGGCATACTAGGGCCACTTGACAAGCCTCGGTCCATTCCGAGAATGTTTGACACCCGCTCACGAAAGAAAACAAGAGGGGTGCACCGGAGGAGATGGGAGCGCCGGATTGCAAAACGGACAACGGGGAAAATGCTCGGATGCAAGAGACGAACACGTATGCAAATGCAATGCACATGATGACATGATATGAAATGCATGACATGAACAAAATGCAAAACGAACGACAAAACCCGAGCACGGAGGGAATATCATAACACATAGCCGAAAATGGCAAGAGTCGGAGTTACAAATATTGCAAGTTACATCCAGGGTGTTACAACACTCCACCACTACGAGAGGATCTCGTCCCGTGATCTAGGACTGAAAGAACTCCGGATATTCGGAACGGAGATGGTCCTCGCGTTCCCAGGTGGCTTCCCGGTCGGAATGGTGTGACCACTTCACTTTCAGGAATTTGATTGACTTGTTGCGAGTCTTGCGCTCAGTTTCTTCAAGAATAGCAACGGGGTGCTCATGATAAGACAAATCTTCTTGGAGGTCAATCTCTTCGAAGTTGATGGTGCGCTCAGGCGTCTTGAAGCACTTGTGGAGCTGTGACACGTGGAACACATCGTGCACGTTCGCGAAGTTGGAAGGAAGCTCAAGTTGATAGGCGAGGTCGCCTCTTTTGCCAATGATCTTGAAAGGACCCACGTATCTAGGGGCAAGCTTCCCTTTGATACCGAAGCGACGAGTGCCTTTCATTGGAGAGATGCGGAGGTAGGCATGGTCTCCGATCTCGAAAACCACATCACGGTGCTTACTATCATAGTAACTCTTCTGGCGCGATTGCGCGGCTTTGAGATTATCACGGATGACTTTACACATTTCTTCAGCCTCTGTGATTAAGTCATTGCCAAGAAGTTGGCGTTCACCAGTCTCTCACCAATTGAGAGGAGTACGACACTTTCTGCCATATGAAATCTCGAATGGGGCTTTGCCCGAACTCGCTTGGAAGCTGTTGTTGTAGGAGAATTCAGCATATGGAAGACAATCTTCCCATTTCATGCCAAAGGAAATGACACAAGCCCTGAGCATATCTTCAAGAATTTGATTGACTCGCTCGACTTGGCCACTAGTTTGAGGATGGAAAGCTGTGCTGAAGCGAATGTTGGTGCCCATGGATTTCTGGAAGGAGTCCCAGAACTTAGAGGTGAAGATGCTTCCACGATCAGAAGAAATCAATTGTGGAATGCCGTGCAAGGAGACAATTCTGGAGGTGTATAGCTCTGCCAACTGAGCTGCTGTGATGGATTCTTTGATTGGAAGGAAATGAGCCGCTTTAGAAAGTTGTCGATGACAATGAAGATAGCATCATTTCCGCGCTTGGACTTTGGAAACCCAGTCACGAAGTCCATTTCGATATGATCAAACTTCCACTCTAGGATAGCAAGAGGTTGGAGGAGACCAGCTGGTCGTTGGTGTTCTGCTTTCACTCTTCGACAGACATCACATTCATTCACGAATTGAGCAATTTCTCGCTTCATTCGAGTCCACCAATATGACTGCTTGAGGTCATGGTACATCTTCGTACTTCCAGGATGAATGGAAAGAAGAGAATTGTGTGCCTCGTTCATAATGACTTTCCTTAGATCACCTTTAGGAACCACAATCCGGTCCTCGAAGAATAAAGTGTCTCTGCCATCAATGCGATAGCACTTGTATTTGGAAAGACCCTTGTCGATACCACGTTTCACCTTCTTCACCATGGCATCAAGAAGTTGTGCCTCACGAATTTGATCTTCCAAAGTAGGAGAGACTATGTGGTTGCCAAGAAAGCCTTGAGGAACAACTTGGAGATTCAGCTTGCGGAAAGCTTCACAAAGGTCCGGTTGGAAAGGCATGAGAATTAGGCTGTTGCAATAAGCCTTCATGCTTAAAGCATCTGCAATGACATTGGCCTTGCCTAGAGTATATTCAATACTCGGATTGTACTCTTGAATCATTTCGACCCATCGAGTCTGCCTGAGGTTGAGGTTGGGCTGAGTGAAGATGTACTTGAGACTCTTGTGATCGGTGAAAATGTCCACTTGTCTTCCCAACAAGAGATGTCTCCACGTTATTAATGCATGGACAACTACCGCCAACTCAAGATCATGAGTGGGGTAGTTCTTCTCATTGGGCTTCAACTGACGAGAGGTATAGGCCACAACTTTCTTCTCTTGCATTAACACAGCACCGAGACCTTGGAGAGAAGCATCACAGAAAACTTCAAATGGCTTGGATTCATCAGGAGGAGTTAAGACAGGAGCTGTGACTAGTTTCTCTTTGAGAGTGTTGAAAGCAACGTCACACTCAGGAGACCAGACATACTTCACATGCTTCTGGAGGAGGTTGGAAAGAGGCTTTGCAATCTTGGAGAAATTCTCAACGAATCTTCGGCAATAGCTTGCAAGACCAAGAAAACTGCGGAGCTGCTTGACATTCTGAGGAGGTTCCCACTTCACAATTGCGGACACCTTCTCGGGGTTAACAGCGATGCCCTTGGCAGAGATGATGTGACCAAGGAAAAGAACTTCATCGAGCCAAAACTCACATTTAGAGAACTTCGCATAGAATTGATACTCTCTGAGCTTGTCGAGCACCAATCGCAAATGTTTGGCATGATCCTTCTTATTCTTGGAGAAGACCAATATATCATCGAGATACACCAGGACGAATTCATTGGTATAGGGGTTGAAGATGAAATTCATCATCCGAGAGAATACTGGAGGAGCATTGACAAGGCCGAAAGACACGACAGTATATTCATAAGAACCAAAGCTTGTTCTGAATGCTGTCTTGGGAATATCTTCTTCACGAATGCGAATCTGATGATAACCCATACGAAGGTCAAGCTTGGAGAATACTTTAGCACCTTTGAGTTGCTCGAATAACTCATTGATGTTGGGAAGTGGATACTTGTTCTTGATAGTCTTCTTGTTCAATGGACAGTAGTCGACACAAAGTCGGTCCGTGCCATCCTTCTTCTTGACAAAAAGAACACCACAACCCCAAGGAGATGAACTCGGTCTGATCAAACCCAGACGCTCTTGTTCATCGAGCTGTTTTTTCAATTCCTTCAGCTCGTTGGGTCCCAGCTTGTATGGACGCTTGCAAACGGGTTTAGTGCCAGGCTCAAGATCGATAACGAACTCAACTGGCCGGTGAGGAGGCATACCCGGAAGCTCTTCTGGAAAGACATATTGGTACTCACAACCGACTGGAATCTGAGAGATGGCATTCAATTTGCCCTTCTCATTAAGAGAAAATAACCGAATGGTTTCATCACGAGCGGCATAAATGATAACATCCTCAGAAGAGTGTGTCAATTGAATTTCCCTGGCAGCACAATCAAGTTGAGCCTTTTGCTTAGAAAGCCAGTCCATCCCGAGAATTAGATCAATAACCTGTAACGCCCACGATGCGGCTATATCTCCCACGTGTCGACGAACGACTTAGAGGCATAACCGCATAGTGGTTTTGTCGCAAGAAGGGTCATCTTCACACAATCCCATGTAATGAACAAGAATCGGATAAAGAGTTGGCTTACAATCGCCACTTCACACAATACATAAATATAATTCATACATCATCCAAAATACACACATAGACCGTCTACGGTCAAGATCCAAATGAAAATAAGATAACCCAAAATGCTAGATCCCCGATCGTCCCAACTGGGCTCCACTACTGATCATCAGGAAAAGACACATAGTAACGACCACGTTCCTCATCGAACTCCCACTTGAGATCGATCCCATCATCTGCACTGGCATCATCGGCACCTGCAACTGTTTTGGTAGAATCTGTGAGTCACGAGGACTCAGCAATCTCACACCCGCGAGATCAAGACTATTTAATCTTGTAGTAAAGGATGGTGTAATGAGGTGGAGCTGCAGCAGGCACTAAGCATATATGGTGGCTAACATACGCAAATGAGAGCGAGAAGAGAAGCAACGGAACGGTCGTCATCTAGAAATGACCAAGAAGTGATCCTGAACTCCTACTTACGTCATTCATAACTCAAACCGTGTTCACTCCCCGGACTCCGCCGAGAAGAGACCATCACGGCTACACACACAGTTGATGTATTTTAATTGGGTCAAGTGACAAGTTCTCTACAACCGGACATTAACAAATTCCCATCTGCCTCATAACCGCGGGCACGGCTTTCGAAAGATAATACCATGCAGGGGTGTCCCAACTTAGCCCATCATAAGCTCTCACGGTCAATGAAGGATAAACCTTCTCCCGGAAAGACCCGATCAGTCTCGGAATCCCGGTTTACAAGACATTTCGACAATGGTAAAACAAGACCAGCAAAGCCACCCGAATGTGCCAACAAATCCCGATAGGAGCTGCACATATCTCGTTCTCAGGGCACACCGAATGGGCAAGACGTCGGGTTGGCATAGAACCTGGTTGCCCAGGGGGCGCTGGACATCGCCCAGTTTGGGCCAGCACTCGAAGGAACACTGGTCCGGGGGTTAAAATAAAGATGACCCTCGGGCTCGCGAAAACCCGGGGGAAAGGCTTAGGTGGCAAATGGTAAAACCAATGTTGGGCCTTGCTGGAGGAGTTTTATTCAAGGCAAACTGTCAAGGGGGTCCCATAAATCACCCAACCGTGTAAGGAACGCAAACTCAAGGAACATAATACCGGTATTACAGAAACTAGGGCGGCAAGAGTGGAACAAAACACCAGGCATAAGGCCGAGCCTTCCACCCTTTACCAAAATATATAGATGCATTAATTAAATAAGAGATATTGTGATATCCCAACATATCCATGTTCCAACATGGAACCAACTTCAACTTCACCTGCAACTAGCAACGCTATAAGAAGGGCTGAGCAAAAGCGGTAACTTAGCCAAACAACGGTTTGCTAAGAAAGGATGGTTAGGGGCTGACATGGCAATATGGGAGGCATGATATAGAAAGTGATAGGTAGCGCAACATGGCAATAGAGCGAACAACTAGCAAAGCAAAGATAGAAGTGATTTCGAGGGGTGGTCATCTTGCCTGCAAGGTTCTCAGAGTTGTCGAAAGCTTGATCCTCGTAAGCGTACTCAACAGGTTCCTCGTTCACGAACTCGTCTCCTGGCTCTACCCAAGACAAGAACACAAGCAATGGAACCACAATCAACCACGAGAAATGCACAAGCAACATGATGCAAAACATGTATAATATGCAAGATATGATATGCGATGCATATGCGTGCTCCGGAAGAAAAATGATGAACAAGGCAGTAACTTGGCAAACCAAGCATGCCACTGGAAATATGAGATGATTCCGGTCGAAATCGATATAAAGATCACCAGAAACGGATGCACGGTTTGCAAATGACAAGCAAAACAAGAATGACACGAATATGCGATTAACAGCATGATAGCACTTAGAATGCAACAAGTAACAATGCTACATCACTCCAACATAGCAACAAAGCATATGGTAGTAATATACAGGAGATGCTTGACAAAAGATGAACATTGAGCTACGGCTAGTTCACAACATAACAAGCTCAAACAAGCATGGCAAAAGTGCAAAAGATAACAGGTTCACAGACTTGGTGAAATTACTGGACATGCCTGAAAACAGCATCAGGTAGCAAAGTTCAGAGCACGAAATGAACATGCTACAGGAACTTAACATGGCAAAACAAGGCATTGCAATATTCTACTAAATGCATATGACACAAGTCCCTTACTGACCATAAGCCAAAAAGGACCAGAAGATATGATGGAAAGCATGTAAACATAGCAAGTTTCATTAACAGGTTTCAGACTTAGCAGAAAACAGAGCATGGCAGAAACAATAATATGAAGGCATCTTGGTGAGCTTGATGCACTCACCACAAAGAAATTCATAACAAAAATAGTAGACCTACAGCCAGATGGCATGTTTATGAAGCTATCCATGGCAAGAACAAAAGCATAGCATGTATGGATCTACTACAACAAGCTTGGCAAAATTGAATAACACGTAAACAATCTGCCAAAAATATTTTATAGCAAAAGTAGAGCAATATTGAGTCATGCTATGGTGATCCATAATTGCAAATAAGGGCAGGAATGGATCTATTACAACAATATCTACAAAACATCCTTACTGAACATCACCAAAATATGCATGGGTCTCTCTGTAGCATCAAGTTTACATGGCAACAAAATAACAGCAGACAAAGACTTAGAGAAATCACCAAGTCTCTGAAATCAGAAACATTACGGAGCCTAGTTTGCATGCTTGTTCTAGTCACCAAAGAGATCAAAAAAATACATGGCATATACCACTGGAAAGATGGCATGGCATACCACAAAACACATGTAGAACTCCTGCCCATAAGATGCACAGATTAAATGATACAAAAATGACAAATCTCCAAGTTCTGCTAAGAACCAGTAGATAACAGCAACTAGCACTCTTGGAACAGAGATTTGCGCATCAAGACGGCCTCTAATGAATATGGTGCAATTGAACAAAATGTAGAGCATCACGAGATGAACAATTTGATATATTACACGCGCGAAACGGAGCTATATGCAGAGAGTTATGGTGTTATGAACAGGTGCATGTAATAAGAAAATGCAAAAAAACTTAGAAAAAACTCGGGGTCTCGGGAAAGTCAACCTTCGGTCTTCCTCGATCCAGATCTGGACGGACCGGGCCTCGAGCTCGCCGGAGCAAGCGGACGGCGGCGGGAGGAGGCCGGAGGAGAGGTCGGGCGGCCAGGCTCGGGCTTGGGGAGGAGGTGGAGGATGCCGGCCGGAGGAGGAAGAGGGCGGCGAGGCTCCTGCTCACCGTCGTGGTGCGGGCACGACGG
>NC_057814.1:493450874-493459896 GCF_018294505.1 Triticum aestivum | reverse complement strand
GTCCGGGGCGGCGGCGCGAGTTGTCCGGCCGATGGCGGACACGTCCGGCGCGGCGCGAGGAGCGGGTTAGGGTTTTGACTGAGATTGTTTTCGGGAGGGCTCACATATAAATAGGTAGAGGGAGCTAGGAGGCTCCAAATGAGGTGCGGTTTTCACCCACACGATCGTGATCGAACGACCTACAGCATGAGAGAGAGTTTGGTGGGTTTTGGGCTGTTTAGAGAGGGGTTTTTTGCTGAAACACACAGAAGGCATCTGCGGTTACCCGGTTAACCGTTGGAGTACCAAACGACCTCCAAATGGAACGAAACTTGACCGCTGGTATACCAAGGCCACTTGACAAGCCTCGGTCCATTCCGAGAATGTTTGACACCTGCTCACGAAAGAAAACAAGAGGGGTGCACCGGAGGAGATGGGAGCGCCGGATTGCAAAACGGACAACGGGGAAAATGCTCGGATGCAAGAGACGAACACGTATGCAAATGCAATGCACATGATGACATGATATGAAATGCATGACATGAACAAAATGCAAAACGAAAGACAAAACCGACCACGAAGGGAATATCATAACACATAGCCGAAAATGGCAAGAGTTGGAGTTACAAATATGGAAAGTTACATCCGGGGTGTTACACAAAACCTGCATCGTAAAATTGCAGCAAAAGAAAGAAAACATGACATTAAATCAATAAGATTTAGACAGTAAATCAATAAGATTTACTTGATGTGACACGAGTGAATCCTTACCAGGAAATCACTATGTTGAAGTACTAGACAGAAGATTGATCATCCAACTACGCGTGGCATGCAGGGCCCCCGCCTACTCCCACAAGCAGGACAGTCCAAAGGTCGTGACAAATCATATGGACTGAACATCCATGGGACTGGAAATCCTGGTGGGTGCGATAAGCCTTGCAATGCATACAGATATTGGGGTGTGACCATAATTGATAAACCGTCCTCACAAAAAAGATGATCTGGATACTTCAAAATATACAGACTAAATTGAGTGGACAGACATTAACATAGACTGTTCTCAGGACTCATCACACACCAAAAGCGGCAGTACTAAACAATACATGGTTCACAAACACAAATCAAGTACTGAACAATAGTACTTACTACAGACAAGCAAAGTTGCACTAATTAAACTCTGCAGACTATTTCTTGCCACCGACCTACGGGATGAACCCCGCATAACTGACTAGGCCATGGACTTCGTGAGAGATGTCTACCGGCACCATCACCATCTCCTCAACCTTGGAGAACCTAACAAAGTGGTCTTTCCACTCATAAACAAGACGATGAAGAAAGGCCGCATCAGATTTGTCGGGAAGCTTTACAAGAACCACACCCTTCGTAATCGAAGGCACGGCCAGGAAATTGTTGTGGTTAAGTACAGCCTCGAGAACACGCCTGACAACAATGCTACAGGAAAACACTAGTTCAGGACACGTGGCGACAAGGACACAACAGCTGGATAGTTTAGCAGTAGAACTCATCCTCAGGTCTTCCAGTTCACATGGCATGACTTTGAGAACTTCATCTCCACCGCGGACCTGGTTCTAATTCAAACAGAAACCAAATATTTTATTACTACCTCCGTTCAGAAATATAAGATGATTTTCCATATTTTACTCCATATATGACTACATATACGCAGAGAAATGAGTGAACAAAGACACTAGAACATGTCTTCAAAGGCATGAGAGCAGAGGGATTACTTGCAATATCCATAACACAAGTTATTGAGGCAAATATACCCTCTTCAAAGGTAGCATTGATGTTCATAAAGTAGTTGAAAGTAATCTATAAGAAATCAGTGTCAACCTCTCGCATGTTTTGGTCAAAAGAGGAATTTAGAACCGTCATTTGGCACATAAAAATTACATGCAAGATCACCCAGAAAGTTGTACTACTAGTACTGCGTGTTAGATGAAAAAACACGATCAAGATCAAGAAAAAGATGCTTAATGAGGGATCCCGGAGAGGGGGGCTTGGACAGGGCGATGGCTTTGAGCTTGTCTGTGGTAGTCTCGGCAGGGTGCTTGCGCTTCTTCGTACCATGAGCCTCGATGGTTTTGGCCAGAGCCATAGACATCACTTAGGCCGGTGCTCTAGCGTCCATCAAGAAACTGTCAAATAGAAATAAAAGAAAAGAAACCATAATCACAAACCCAAAAGAAGAACAGAGAGGGAGTTATAGGATCAGTCTCGGGGTTGCAAGACCGGGCCTTGGCCAGAATCAACACCATTGATGCGCTCACCTTTCCTTCTTTGGGAGAGAAGAACAATGGCAGAAGCAGGTCGGGGTTTTCTTGAATAAATGAGGAACAAGATGAGGGAGAAGCGAGTTGGGTAGAGAGGAAGCTGAGAGAGAAGAGTGAAATGATGGTTGGTTCATCCGTCTAACATACTGCTGGAATGGAGGGGGTTTTGTGATTTGATGGCTCATTGGGCATTACTGCAGCGCTTCGATCGGGGTAGTCTACCGTGCAGTTGGGCACTCTACTACAGAGTAATTTAGTGCATGGCTGGTGGACCTTGATGCTGGCTGTCCCACACGTCAGCGAAAGTGAGTAGCAAGGTTCCCGATGACCGTCAAGGAGGATCCGCACGGTAGAGCATGCCCACTTTTTTTCTGAAGAAAAAATGATTACAGCAAACGTTTCCACTCTTACAACGGAGGAGTGCGAAACATGGTAGCCACTTGAACTTACACAGTGCTCCTACTACTAGGCATGTGCAGTGGTTTATACGTCAGTACTACATAATCTTGTTGCTAGTGTAGTAAGATATGACGATAACAAATGATGTTGTGCGCATGTCAAATATATGAACAGTAATGTAACATAGTACCGCTTTTTCGACTGTCCGGTCGAGAATGAACGGTGAGATCAATGTTAACAGAACTAGGTCTACAATGCTCGGAGAGTACAGTGCTACAGTACTCCATGAAACATGAACCATATGAAGCATGACTCAGTGTTAGGCTGGGTGTATGAAGGGTGCACGGGATGGGAGCAAAAGTTCCATTCTCGACCCACTTTTGGGTGTTTGGCAGAGTGCATAAAGGGTACATGAGTCCACACTAGTAGGTTAACACAAATACACGAAGAGGGAACAACTATATTGAGATGAGAATGCAACCAAACACACCCACACGCTTTGTGCTACAGTGACTGATCTGCATCGTCTGAGTTTGATCCAACGGTCATGTTGCGCCGAGACATGGACATGCCCATGCAGAGGACGCCTAAACACCACCGAAGTCCCTCTGCTTCTCGAGGTGCATGACGTTGGTGATGCAGGGTGCAACCACCCGCAGAGCCTGCTCCCGGTCGACGGGAGCCAGCTCGTCAAAGACGGCGTCCAATGGCACGAATGGATTCCGATGACGGGGCCCTGAGAGGATTTGCCCGGCAACGGTGATGGCAACCCGCAACCCCTCCTTGTCCAGCTCCTCCCCCACCATCGCGCAGAGACGGCTCAGCTCCTCGGAGATATAGGTGAAGAAGGAGACCAGGTCAGGAAGCCGCAGCTCGTTGAAGTCGACGGGGTGGTCGAACGAGTTTAGCCCGACGGCCAACATGGTCGCGCTGGCACGACGGTAGGCATCACGCAGCCGCAACACGTGCGTGGCAACTTGGTCCACCAAGTGGCTGAGGCGATCCTGGACCTCGTCATGATCGGCCCGCTGGCGCTCCAGCCGGCTCCCCTGATGGCCTATCGTATCTCCCGCTTTCTGCAGTAACGCCGCCGACGCCTCGAGCATCTTTGTGGTGGACGCCAGCCGCTTTTGATGCTCCGTGAACTCCCGCACATAACGAAGGAGCATGGTGCTCCTCTCCACCTTGAGCTCATGAAGCTCCACGTCCTTGGCCCTGAGCTCTGCATCCTTGGCCTGGAGCTCCTGTGTCAGGCGCCTCACCTCAGACTCCGTGATCTGCTGCGCCGCCATGGCACCAGGGAGAAGCAATGGGGAGAGGAAGAAAAAAGGAGCGAAACGGCCGAAAGGCAATGCAATCTACGGGATGGCGGAGGAAGCCAGCCGAGGAGTGGGGAATCTTTTGGTCTTCACCATGGGAAAACACCAGTCAACGACTTCTCACATCAGGGAGCAGTGGGTTTTACAAGCGGAGTCATTGTGACTAATTGATGTCCCGCCTGCTCCCGTTAATCTAAAAAATTAAAAATCCTGCCGCGCCTGCCGCACCCAAAGACTAGGGCAACGCCGCGGTGGATATTTAAATTTACCTACCGGTAAGGAGATAAAAAGGGATGAAAAAACAAATGTTGTGCGGCTAGTGGTGTGGCCAGTGAAGTATGGGTATAGTCTGCTGGAGTCGGTCCTACGTTTTGTGTCACTGGTTGTACAGACAATATAAGTGGGGTGTTGTCTGATTTCTCCGGCACAACCACGTTTTTCAAGGACTTTGCTGGTGCTCCTTCAGGTTCGGCAATCACCCTCTTCCTTTTTGATGTCTGATGCACAAGAACAGCATCTGAGTGGAAAAACATGGTATGATGATAGATGGAATATGTATTGATAATGGATGGGCATGGCATCTCGACATATATGATGAGTAAACTAAGCAGATGGCGGTGCAACAAAGTAGAAGAAATGCAAGACAACATATGCAAGATACACGCAATCAATAAAACCTTGCCAAATTAGAGCAGGCACCTTGATGGGTGAACAGGATAGGCCATCTGCCTTTGACTCCTCGAGGTTAGAATAGTCATTAGGATCATATTCTGAACAAGAATCAACAGGTGGTGAGCGTATGAGTTTCATTGCATCCAGAATGGCACTCAATGCCTTGGTGCCAATTTTGTAAGTCATTGAGGTGTTTAGCTTCAAGAGTGGACTGCTGCTAGTGCGACACAAAGCAGCTACACAGATCATAGTGTAGATATAACGGGAAAACCGTAAGCATCAAAGTAAAATCAGCAAAGTGGAACTTGTTGGAATATATGTGCTAGTATTGTCGGTACGGCTAGAAAGCCTTCGGATACCAGCTCTCTTCAACTGAAGGTGTTGTACTGTTAATATCAGTGTAACTCTCAAAGGCGACACAGCTCCCCGCATTTCCTTGCTATTCTTATAGGATTCAAGTGGGCAGGCCACTACAAATCCTATTCCCATGTTTACAAAATCCTACGAATCAAAGAGGCCCGACGAGTTCAAAGCGTCCATACCAACCGACCGTATAGACCTCTACACTGCATATGTCCCTGCTCATATTCACTACAAGGAACATACTGTACTACTATCATACTCCCTCCGTTTCAAAATATAAGTCTTGGTAGAGATTTCCACTATGGATCACATACAGATGTATCCAGATAAATTTTAGAGCATAGATTCACTCATTTTGCTCCATATGTAGTCCATGGTGGAATCTATACAAAGACTTGTATTTAGGAACGGAGAGAGTACTTATTAAAGAAGAACGGAAGAGGAACATGGTAAAGAAGAGCAAGCAGATTTTGGATAATAAAATGTTCGTTGCGCAGTGCCCACACATGATGAACCAGAGCGCATTAAGAAAGCAACTCCCTGCTGTCTCTCTATATGTGGTGCACGTGCTTTTTCGAAAGTAAAGTAGGAACATTAGCTGACCAATTAAATGTTATCTGTTTTAGTAATATCAGCATCATATCAGATTCGTACTTAAGCAACAAGTTTGGAATTATGAGTGGCACGTTGTTTAGCTTGATGGATTCAGGAGTAGTGCTAAGCAGGTACGATGATGGTACTGAATATAAAGGCATGTCTGCATTTGGGTCACTCGACCATTTCAGGCGGTTGGATGAAGATCCTACGTCTCCTAACCCTTCTTCTTCCTCGTCTCTGATTCTTCCCATACATAACACCGCATGGGCCGCCGGCCGGACCATCGGCCCCCACCGCCTGTGTTCCTCCGCCACGCCACCCCCGCCCCCACCCGCGTCGAGTTTTCTTCGTTCGGTGAGGCCCCACCACCGCCCCCCAACAACCAAAGTCCCCACCCGAGCCCCTTCATTCGCACCGGCGAGCTCTGAAAAATCGACTGACCCAATTTTGAAATTTAGTCTACTATGATTTAACTAGTGTGGAATATAAAAGGGGAAAACCATAAGCATTGGGAGTATAGTGTTGAGCGTGCCATGGCGGATCTGAAGGTTCAAACCGGACAAAGGCAACTTCGCAACCAATGTTTGCTCTCAACTAGCAAGTAAGTGATGGACAAGAAATCAGAGTAAAGAAGTGGCGATCTATTTTCTTGCTGCGATAAATAAGTTGAGCAGATACGAAAGAGTACCGCCTCTGGTGCGGCGCCGTGTAGGCATCTGCTGAGAATTTGACGATGCTGCGATAGCGATGGCTGTCGACGGCGTGGACGTAGATCTAGGAGGGTAGACGGTGGCGGCGGGGCGCGGTGGACGAGACGGTCGTAGGAGCGGCGCCGGCAAGGTGGACGACGGCGGGGATGAAGTGAGAGGACGGGATGCAAGAATCCCGGTCCAAAGCCGTGGATGTGAGAGGTCGATCTCTTGTAATGGACAGCGGCGTCGGGGTAT
The DNA here is from genome assembly GCF_018294505.1 of Triticum aestivum. NCBI lineage: Eukaryota > Viridiplantae > Streptophyta > Magnoliopsida > Poales > Poaceae > Triticum > Triticum aestivum. The sequence goes on along the minus strand of NC_057814.1, from coordinate 493,453,326 downwards.
CAGCTCCGGCATGGTGGAGGAGGACGGCGGTGGATGGGGTGGCGGACGGAGGAGGCTGGGGTGGAGAGGGTGTTTTGGCGCCCACGGAGTACGAATGGGGAAATGGAGGTGGAGAGGAAGGGGGAACCATGTCTTCAGGGCGGGCTTGTCTCAAATGCGAGGAAATTTACAAACTTAGCCCCCGTTTCAAATTTCCTACATCATAGCAATATTAGTCGGTTGGGCATAGGACGGTAATCTCGCATACACCGAACATTTGCCGACGAGAGTTTGTTTTTGGCGCCCACCGTGTATGAATCGGGGAGGGAGTCAATTTCGGCCGAGGACACACTGTGTTTTGGCGCCCACCGTGTATGAATCTGGGTGAGAGGTGGTTATGTCACATTCGAGTGAAATTACAAACCTACCCCTATCGAAACCTATAGAAATCGAGCAGATAGGCTTTGCGTGGCAGGGATAGGCAGTAGTAATTTCCATCTCGCAGATTTTGGTTTCGGGCGGTTACTGTGACTTTCCCCGCTTCGTTCAAATTTTGCAGAGTGCACGTTTACCGTGGCAACTCAATTCGAATCCCGTTTGTATTCTATTTTTTCCGGGCGGGATCCATTTTCGATTGGAATAAAATTATATATACATCACTTTTTATATATACTTTCAAAAGCACAACAAAGAATTCTGCTCCATTATATGTATAATATGCTTTACAAATACAATGATCTCAAAATCATAAGGTTGAATTCAAAAAATTAAACCAAATTATGTTCTACTAAAATGTATGGATCAGTAATATCTACATATTAAATAACATAGATGCGCGTGAATTCATATGAGTATGCATGTTTGATAGATCAATTTTGGTTCGAGTATGGATTACATGTATCATCATCTCGAATTCAAATATTTGAATCCCTTTTATGTTCACTCCTTTCACGCCCCTATCTCTCGCATGCATGTTCCTTCATGTAGCTATCACTCTCTTTTCTCCAGCTCACCCGCACGCTCACTTCATGTTTCTCCTATCCTCGCAAACATGGTCTCTCGACGTCTCCCTTGAGAAGTGTCACACTCTCCCTATCATTATATGTTACACGGTTTTCATTATCTCTCACGTCTCTACCGTTCTCTCGTATCACTAGGTACCTAAGCTTTCTTTTTCACCGCCACACACACAGTCTCCACTCGTCTTTCACTTTGTTTTTCTCTCTATGGGATTATCTCACACACCCTATATGTCTCTAGATATGAATCATACCACTAAAATTACTCTCTCTCTCTCTCTCCCGTAGACACAACATTTGTTGCGGTCTCCTTTTCGTCTCCATCCCAGACTGACATTATTCATTTGTTTACCAATTAGACAAACTCCCCCCCTCTCTCTCTCTCTCACACACACACAACTCCTTCTTCCATTCCCCTTCCCGGCTACCGTCTCTCTCTCTCTCACACACAAAACTCTCGCTTTCGCACCCCTGTCTCGTATTTCTCTCACAAACATTTATTGACTAGCCTCTAGATAGGTTTATACACCCGCACACTCGTGCTTCCACTATCGCATACATGTCTCTCTCCCGCTCCTTGTATCTATGTAGATTTTTCTTCCCTTCTTGAGACACGCCTTCTCGATCGTGCACACACACACTATCGCCTCATTTTAAGCTGATACCTCTCGCACACACACTCTTTATGTCTTTGTCACACATGCACTCCGTCCTCCGGCTCTCTCCCTCTCTCTCTCACACACACATGGGCTTTTTGCAACAACTAGCACTACAAAAAAAAAGACATCCGTGACATTTTGGGCCGAACGAAAAAAAATTCTGTCATACATATGACACTTCTATGACGATAATTGTGACAAAACCCGGTATCAGCATAGATGTGGTGGGCTCCTACTTCTATGACAAAAAATCATGACAGAAAATGGGCTTTTCGTCCTGGGCAGGCCGGAGACGCAGCTGCATGACATTCTTTGGGCCGTCCATGACGGAAAAAACCATGGTAGAAGCGAGGGGGAGGAAAATTTTGCGGAGTTCCCGGTTACGGTGGGAGGTCGGGGGCCGAGCGATGCGCGTTTCTCTCGTACACGTACGCGTGTGTGTGCGAGGCGTTGGCTCTAACTGAACCCGAGCGAGGCGTTGGGCTCTAACAGAACCCGAGCGATTGCACTGCAGGCTACACGTTACTGAACCCGAGCGATCGATCGATGGCTGTTAACTGAACCCGATCGAGCGATTCCATCGCTACCGCTGCTAACTGAAGCCGACCGATTGGATGAACAGTGAGCGTTGCGGGGGGGGTGGATGAACAGTGAGCGGTGGCGTTGCCTCTGGATGAACAGGACCCTGTGGTGTGGAGGGCTGGATGAACAGTAGACGATGGAGGGGTGCCCGTGGAGGGGTGGTTGAACAGGACCCCGTGGTGTGGACGGCTGGATGAACAGTAGACGGTGGAG
>NC_057814.1:493418135-493450571 GCF_018294505.1 Triticum aestivum | reverse complement strand
GGTGGAGGGGTGCCCGTGGAGGGGTGGTTGAACAGTAGCCGGTGGAGTAGCGCGCGGTGGAGGCTGGATGAACAGGAGCCCGTGGAGGCCGGAGGAGGTCGACGGTAGCCTGTGGAGGCTGGAGGAGGTCGACGGTGGAGATGAATAGTATCCCGTGGAGTCCCGTTTTGCGGTACGCCACATCCCTCCTGATGAACAGGACCCCCGTTTCGACCGTAGCGCTCCAACACAAGTCCGTTTCCTCCGTTTTGCGGTACGCCACACCCCTCCCGATCAATAGGACCCCTGTTTCGATCGTAGGAGGTCCGTTTCCTCCGTTTTGCGGTACGCCAGACCCCTCCCGATGAACAGGATCCCGTTTCAAATGTGGCCGGTCGAACACAAGGCCGTTTCCTCCGTTCTGCGGTACGCCAGGCCTCGTTTCCATCAGCTGTTCCGTCCAAGCCCTCCCGATGAACACGACGACGCATTCCGTTTCGACCCAGCCGGTTGGCTCCCCATGAACACGACGACGATGTTGTTTCTCCGTTCCGACCCATCCATGTACACGAGCCCTGGCCGTACGTATGCGCGAGTAGGCGTTCGAGACGCTGCTCGTATGTACGTACATGGCCGTATTTTCTTTCTTGCACACTAGCCGTTGTACGTACGTGTACATGCTACGTGCACGCCTCTACTACGACACGTGCGTGCCTCTACATCGACCAATATGTACGTACACGTTCGTGACCAGAATGACAATGCTACGTACGCTTCGACCAGGTGGGTCCCGACTGTCAGGCACTTCCTTGCCTGCGAAGATGTAGCTGGTGGGTCCCAGTAGTCAGGGGGGAATCGTTTTTTTGCCCGGACGCACTTCCTTGCGTGCGAAGATGTAGCTGGTTGGTCCCCGCAGTCAGGGGGAAACGTTTTTTCGCGAAATACGGTGGCGCGTCCGGTGGGTCCCCGCTGTCAGGTTGAGGAATAATTATTTTGCGCGTAATAAGGAGGCACTTCCTTGCTGCGGTTGTGGACCCAGCTGTCAGCCTCTCCATGTACAGTCCACGTCCGATGGACGTCGTTCCTTGACCACGTTGACCACGCCGCGCCGAGAGCACTAGGGCGGTGGACGACGGCGAGGCCTAGGAAGGGGATGACGCGGAGCCGGGGAAGACGCGGCAGTGGAAGCCCGCACGGAGAGGAGTACGAGGGTTCACTGGTTCGGCTGCGGTGTGAGGCTGCCGTCGCCGCAGAGCCTGGCCAGTGGTGGGAATAGTAGGGGCGATGAGTTCTCCATGGTAGCACAGCCGGCCACGGGAGGCAGGAGCATGCGGCACGACCGGCACTGCTTTGGGCGGCTGGAGCAACAAGACCAGAGGTTGAAGAAGCACTACGGCCGTTGGATGGACATCATATGGTCACTGGAGCTAGAATCGTGCATATTGACTAAGTTGACAAAGCCCTCCGTCCTCGTCAACTTAGTAGGCCCACAAGTCAGCCTGCCACTATACTGGGTCCCAGCTAGCAGGGGGAGTATTCTTTTTTTGTGCGTAATAAGGACGCACTTCCTTGCGTGCAAAGATATAGCTGGTGGGTCCGAGCTGTCAGCGACGGTAATGTTTTTTTCACGAAATACAGAGGCCCTTTCAGTGGGTCCTAGATGTTAGGTGGAGGAATCATTATTTTGCGCGTAATAAGGAGGCATTTCCTTGCGTGCGGCCGTGGACCCAGCTGTCAGCCTCTCCACGTACAGTCCACTTCAGATGCATGTCGGTCATTGACCACGTTGACCAGGCCACGCCGGGAGCACCAGGGCGGTGGACGACGGCGAGGCCTAGGAAGGGAACGACACGGAGGCAGGGAAGACTCGGCAGTTGTTTCCCACGCGGAGGGGAGTACGACTATACGAGGGTTTACTGGTTCGTCTGCCGTCGCCGGAGAATAACAACAGGTGTGGGTGAGTAGAGGGATGGCTAGGCCAGCGATGGGAGTACGGTGTGGCGGTGAAGCCCGCGCGGCAGCATAGCCGGCCGTGGGGAGGAGGGAGCAGGCAGTCCCGCCGGCGCTTGTTTGAGCGGCTGGAGCAGGAAGAGCAGAGATTGAAGAAGCACGACGGCCATTGGATGGACATCCAACAGTCACTGCTTGTACGTCAACCTTTTTTTAGGAAAGCCTCAAATCTGTTGAAAACAGCATACAACCCATCTGCCATTATTTCTAATAATTTACAACCCATTTGCTAATTCTGAAGGTTTTTTTGGAGCCCATATTCTTTTTGTTAGCATTACAGCCCATATTGTGGCCACGGTTAAAAAATTATATGAAATGTTGCATATTTCGGTGCGGTCCGAACTGTTTTTAATCCCGAAATTTTGAGTCACATTCAAACTGATTTTAAAAATAAATGTATATCAATATAAAATCCAACAAATTGTCCATGCATAAAAATTAATGCAATTTAAAATCTTGAAATGAAAAAAAGTAATTTGAAAGTAATTTGAGGTTTGATGTGTTTTAAAAATGTACGGCCCATTTCTCATTACTGATAGACCATTTTCTCGGCCAGCCGAATGAAGCTCTCCTCGTCTTGAATGATTTGCAGCCCAATAGGCCTGACAAAGCGACTTACTTGGCAAATCACAAAAAATTTGGGCTAGCCATTTTCAGAAAGAAAAAAATCTACTGGGCTGGTCTGTGGTAAACATAAAAGAGAAGGCTGTCTAGACATGCCAGAGTGCCCCGCACAACCCAGTTGACACCCTGTTTCCGTCTCAAAAACAAATTAGATAAATGCCACAACAAATATGGCGATTCATAAAAATGCCACTCCAATTTCCAAACTTTGAAAAATGCCACTGCAATTTTTGCAAACTTTGGAAAACGCCACTTCAATTTGCAAACTTTGAAAAACGCCACTCCAGACTTCGAAAAATGCCACTGGGGATGGCATGAAATGGCATTTTTCAAAGTTTGGAAATTGCAATGGCATTTCTTAGAAACACCAGATTTGGAGTGGCATTTATCAAATTAACCCAAAACAAAAATAACTGGGTGAGCTACTGGGTCCCTGATGTCAGCCGCTCGTTGTGCAACTCTCTCGTTTATTGACTACGTTGACAATGGCATGGGACCCAGATGTCAGAAATCCATTACGAGGAGCCATTTTTTTATTGGATTGAAATAAGGAGGCACTTTGCTTGCGTACTTCCATGACCTTGGCGGGTCCCTGCTGTCATCCTCTCCACGTACAATCATCTCCTGGTTGTGTACGCGTCAACTTGGTAGGCCCACAAGTCAGCCTCTAAACTCGTGGAGGACAAATACAACACATTTAAAAAAATAATAGCCCATTCCATATGTTCAAACAGAAAGTTCAACATTCAGAGCAAAGTAACAGGTCTGATCCACATATAGAGTACTGAACTTCCACGTTGACAACCATCATAGCCAAGTTAACTATCTACTTCCACTAATACTCTAGTAGCGTACATGTACTAACTTACTCTTAGCTAACTAGACGATGCCGGCCGCCATCTGCGGTACACGCTAAATGCCGGCACCGGCGTCCTCCGCCTTGCCTCGGACTTGCCAGAGGTGCGATAGGGCGCGTTGCTCGTGCGCGTTGGCCCTTTCCATGCCAGCGTGGTCCACCAAAGCTTCGGCTTCTAAGCGGGAAACCCACTTGACGAGCTGGTAGTAAAAATTGGCGTCGCGAACACGTGCGTGCCCGACAGCCTCCAGGGTTATTTGCCGGGCGCCGGCCTCCACGTAGTCGGCCCACGTGCGGGCGCTCTGCTCGCGACTCAGAGCATCGGTGCGCTGCTGCTCCATGTCCCGCTGGCGGCGCAAATCGGTGATACGCTGCTCATCCGCAAAGCGGTCGCGCTCCAACAACTCCTGCTCCTCCGCCAGGTGGTCGCGCTCCAACAAGTCCTCGATCTCCGCATTGCCATCTAAAGACCGATAGAATGCCTCCTCCCTCCGTCTGCCTTCCGGTGAAAAACCGAACAGTAGTTCCGGCAATGACCGCCTCCGGCCACGCCTATCGCGGACGGGCGGGGGCATGGCGGACGTGGTGAGAGCGAGGATAAGTGGCGAGCAACATCGGGCCGGTGGGGGCTTATGAGGATAGCGTGAGTTGGGGCACGGTGCCACCATAGAAGGCCGAGAAACAGTACTTATAAGCGGAAGGTAGCGCGATGGTCATCGGAATTCAATGCATAATGAAGCAGGCATGGCTTAGCGCGCCAGCTTGCCATGGAAAACTAGAGAAACTGAAATTCTGACTGTGCCGTCCCGTCCCATCCGTGCTGGGTCGCACGCCGGGCTTACGGTCAAACGAGTGCACTCGAATCATCTCCCTCCTTGTCAATAATGATTCCACGGATTTAAAAGGCCCGCAACAATTAAAGCGCATCTTTTTTTGCATCAGTTAGCTGCCTTAATTACGGCCGGTTGCATGCGGGCACTCAAAATCGCTCGCAGCCAGTACGCAGAGCAGCATGCAACGAGTCGCAGCCGAGGGCATTAATTGATGAACTTTAGCTGGGAGATAAGGCATTTGGGAACGTTTTTGTTAGCAATTTCTTCAGATTCGCATGGCATTTTCTTCAGAGCAGCTTGTCAGTTTCTTCAGAGGTAGGCATTTCTATTCAAAAAACTTCCACTTCGGATCTTGCGTCGCAACTAAAACAGCCAGGAGCGCATTAGTAGGCTAGCTAGTGATCGATCGGTAACTTGTAAACACTAAGCGAACAGATATAAGGAACTGTTAATGCATCTCAATGATTCATAGATAATATACAAATATGTAGCTCCAAAAGCAAAGATCAGCCACAACTAAAACCAACTAGTACGATTCCCATACATAAGATCAACATGTTAATGCATCTCAATGATTCACAGATCATATACAAATATGTAGCTCCAAAAGCAAAGATCTAGAAAAAACATATGTTCTTCCTACTAACATGGATGCTTCTCTTGGCCAACATTCAGTACAGACTGAATGACAAATTTGTTTGTGAAGTCTACAATTCCTCTTGCAAACATAAGTGGTTTCACCAACAGCTGGAACCATGGGAATGAACCACACATGATGGAGGAACATCCACTGCAATATGATTTGGTCTTCTCTTGATCACATGGCGAGACTATTTTCGGAATACAAACTTTAACTTAGGCAAAATGATGCCCATTGTATAATCAGACCAAAGCAATGAAGCACCTAGTGTTGGCCAATAAATAGTACAGTACTACTTTTCTGCAGTCCATGAAGTGACTATCCAATCTTTCTGTGTCTATTTTCAAATGGCACTGCATGCAGTGACTATACTATTCTCTTGTGCAGTTCAACCAAAGTTGCGGTCACTTTGTGTGTTTGCTAAATAGCAACGGGCAGACATCTCTGTCTGCACAAATATCAAGCAGCTAGTAAACATATACCCCACCTTGTATTTTCGGTTTAAACATGTCTCTTCCGCTTAGATCTGTCATGTTTTGCACTGGACAATTTGATACAGTCATGTTTTGCCCTGGACAATTTCATACTGAATTGATTTGCTTGTTCAGACCAGAAATATAGTGCCTATTCTTCATCAGACCAAGGATATCAATATTCGCAGTGATGGAAGAGGTGAAATCGATACAACCGAAATTGAGCATCCAGTCATTGAATCATGTCCTGCACCTCCAATGTAGGTCCACCCTGCCAATAAATTCACATGCAAACCACTAGTATTACTATCTAATGACAGTACAAAAAGAGTAGCAAGATAGTAGCAAACCATGTACCTTCTTAATGAACAGCTCATAGTGCCACCAATTAGATATAAAGGTTTGGGAGAAAACATGCTCCTAATGTTGAACCAGTTGGACTTTTTGTGCAGTTCCACTAAACTCGAGCATCCCTGTTTGAAAGTGTGATTACTATAAAAGTGGCACTAGTTGAAGCATAGACTCACAAATATAAGCATTCCAATTTATTAATGGGAAAAGGTAGCAAGACTGTTTCTAACCACCTTTTTGAAGGAATAAATAAGGCAACAGAGGCTGATGTCAGAAAGGCATATATAGTTCTTTCTGAAAGAATGATCGATTCCTGACCTTTCCTCTTCTTTTAAGCATATTTTGTGCAGTTCAACTAAAATAAAATGCCATCACCGCCTTGACAATTCAGTGACACTGTACAAAAGGAAATGACTTAACATTACATCATGATGTTAGGTATGTAGTCGACAGGCATTAGAGACAAACTTACAGACCTCCCCCGATAACATAATGAACATTAATTTTAACAAAGGTGTGACTAGCTTTACCGGGATAATTTGAGTGAACTCTACACCCTCTGTTCCTTAATATAAGAGGTTTTTGCGGTTCAGTTTAAAGTACCCAACCGTCTACTAGTATTTAGAAAAACAGGTAGTAGTTTTCTTGAGCACATATCTGGGAAAGCTTGCCACCCTTTATTTATGTCCATACGCTAATGCAACACCATTCGAAATTTCGAATACTACAAATATACACTAATCCAGTGGCTAGTGCAACAGTAGAGTAGTTATTTTATTACAGGGTACAGTACAATGGTTTTACTGAACAGATTTCAATAAACTCTGGCACTGGAAGATTTCTATAAGAATTAACAATACAAAATGTAAAGGTAACACGTTTCAGCCTTGGTATACTAGCTGTGCATGAGCATTAAACCAAATACAAAAGTTTGAAGGTAACTAGCATTATTAACTAATGACAGTATAAAAAATTTGCAAACCATGTACCTCCAAGGTAAATATCATTTCGAACTCGGGGGGACCTTAAAAATTGCTATCCCAATCTTGATAATCGATCAAACATAAAAACTTGATCGAACGAATCAAGGGAACAGCCGGAGGAGGAGGTGCCCACTCTTAACCTTTCCTCTTGTCTTCATAATTTTTTGTGCAGTTTAACCAAAATAAAATGACATCAGCGCCTTGGCATTTTGGTGACACTGTACAAAAAAATAAACTTATCTCATGAAAGTGAGGTATGTAATCTATAAGCATTAACAGTGCAAAAATCTGAAGGTAGTAACAAGTTTCATCGTTGGTATACTGGCTGTGCAACATCATTAGAATGCCTTAGTTGAAAAATCTTTAATACATCCACAATCAACAACTAACCCTGAAATAATCAAGTGACATTAAATGGCATTGCTTAAATTTATCGGTGGCATTAGACTGAGTGCGGCATTAGTTAAATGTGGCATCACTTTAGCAGTAGCATTGCTTGACTTGACTGCTGGCATTATACTAACAGCAAAAAAGTTAGACTAAGAGCATGCGAGGCCCATTCGGACAGTGGGCGCACCAGTACGATGTACCTCCACGGAAGCATAGAGTGGTGAGGGAGGTATGGTTGCCCAGAGCAACAAATATCCAGGCAGCATATGTACATTATGTCCCATTTTTGTTATGTTTAGCCACCTTTTTCTTATGTGAGGACAACAAACCGATCGACCTGGTCATTCTCTATTGCGTTGTCATGCCTTTCTACCCTTCTTCAACCAAGAGACATGCGACTCGTTCCTTAGCTACTGATTTTCCCCTTCTCAACCTAGATGCGGGTTTGATGCCTACTCTCTTGGACAGTACAGTCTCCCTTCCTTTCCTTATTCAACCCAGACATGGATTAGTCTGCATGAAGTAGGGTTTCCTTTAATAGTGAAATTAAGGTTTTCGTCCGCGTGACCAGCAGAGCAGAGGATAGCAAATTGGGAAGATGGTGGAGTGGAAAAAGATCCACATGCAGAGACATGGCAGATGTGGCAATAGAACAAGGTTATGGTTCGAAAAGAGGTAGCATACCTGAGGGTCGGCGGGAAGTGGCTTCGCTCGTGGTCATCGTCCTCCACATGCACTACGACAGCGAGCTTGGGGACGGAGGCCATCCCGCGCGGGCGCTAGGTCTGAGAGGACGGCCTTGTCGTCAGTGCGTGACCTCACTCACCGACGACGAGTGCGTCAACACTGCACGTCCTTTTCTTCCTCGGCGGATCTGTGACCACCGGTGAGGAGGGAGAGAGAGGCCGTCTTTTTTAGATCTGGAGAGAGGGTGATAGTGTGAGAAGCAAGTGGGCAGCCCTTAGCAAGAAAGCTCTGAAGCTCCAGCCTATATATCTTTTTTATACTACTAGTACTAGAGGTGGAGTAGTGGTAGAGTAGTTTATATTTTCTCTGCAAACAGTACCAGTTAGTCGTGCTTCAAAACTGAACGGCACGCCATTAAAAAATAAAGTCGAGAAATAATGCGGCACCTCGGGCCAACACGGCCAGATCGCATTTTGCATGAGAAATTACACACGATGTTTCGTTGACATGTGGTCCCGTTCCAACATGTCAGTGAGACGACGGCGAGTCCTTTTGTACAATTTCCGAAAGGACGTGTAGGCCGGGGCGCCTCTTCGTGTACCGTGGCAAACTGGCAACCGTCCACCGACTTTTCGCCTTTCCCTCTCAATTTGGACTGATGTCGCACGCTCTTCCTCCCTCCTCCATTTGCCTTCACCCTTCCTTCTGCCATTGTTCGATCGTCTTCTCAATGGAGGGAACAAGCCGGAAACGACCCCGTTATTCTTGCCCCGATCTGAAAGATGACGTGGTGGGGGAACTCATTGATCGGTGCGACGTCATCACCTCGGCTAGCATGGCAGGTTCGTTCAAGCCCATTCTCGACTCAACTAATAACATCATTACAAGGAACCCAAGGGTCCAGGAGCGGTTTGATCTCCCTTATCATGTTCGCTATAAGCCTGTTCGCATGGGCGCGGACGACGGAGGCCTCGCCTTGTGCAAGTTGATGCCGCTTGATAATGATACGTGTGATGTCAAGATGCCATCGCTTAAGGGTAAGTCCTGGGCTGGCACAAATGGCGATTGGGTTGTTTATATTGGGTACAATTGCGAGTGGGAACTTGTGAATGTGTACACTCGTCAGCGGATTCCACTTCCAAAAATCTCCGAGTGCCCTGAGGTTGAGCACACAGATGATCTACGTACGTTCAAATATGATCATGGTGACTGTCGTCTACTGAAGATAGCAATTTGTCGAGTTCCCAACCGCTCTTGGAATTACAAGAACTATCAAGTTGTTGCTATCTTCGACAAGCTTGTTGCCGTCCTTCGCGGTTCGACTGGATGGATATCTCTCAAAAATCAGTTTCTATACACGGATGTGTACTGTGATGCAATTTAATACGAGGATCTTGTGTTTGCTGCCACCACTCGTGGCACTGTTTTTGCATGGGATCCTCGTAGTTTCGGTACGTTTGTCTTCCACCATAATTACAATTGTTTCATCCACATGCATGCGGGTTAGCAAGTTTCCCTTTACTAATTAACCTTATTCTTGTGTTTCCAAGGTCCTGTGAACATTCCACCACCTATACTTGAAAAAATTTATAAGCAAGGGGGAGATGACGATGGTGATGATCACGAGCATGAGGAGGAGCAGAACTTATATACTCAGTGGCGCCTGGCAACTAATTCCGATGGATCACCTCTTCGTGCCTGTATACAGTGCACTCAGACTGTTACTACTGAGGAAGCAGGTGTTGTCTCCCATGGTCGCCCTCTCCTGACCTATTCCAACACCCGTTGCATGGTATTCTGGACAGATACTAGTGTGCTAGCGCAAACACCTTCTCCCTGGTTCAGTATTGATAGTCTTGGAACAAACTCGCTCTTCCTTGGACCAAACTATCCAATGATGGTGAAAGGCGATCCAGCTGCTGTTGACACAACATTACTACCATTTATGAGAAGCAACTGTATCTATACCTCGTACATTTCGGTGGTTCCCTACCCTGGTCCAGATATATTCCGCTTCAGCCTGGATGATCAGTCCTGCGTTGCTCTCGATATTGACAATAGCTGGCCCTTCCCAGAGCACCTATGGTTCAAAGCAAGCGTTTCCAACGCCGAGGATTGGTTGAGTTGAAGTTCATTTCATTGCTTGTTATTTGTTGTGTGATGAAAACTTTAGTATTTGCTAGAATGTTTTGTTGGAAATAATCTATAATCCAACATGTATCCTCGTTGTCGTTGTGTGCTGATGACTTGTTGTATTTAATGAATGGTACATTTCAGTTGTGAATGCATGTCATAGACTCAATTTATGAATGGTTTTCGAGTCACTTCTTGGAGTGTGAGTACCGTAGTAGTATAGCCAGCATCCGATTAGTATATGAAGTTGCCACATCACATAGAGCCAACCTAAATATTGGAGGATGCTAGCCCTCCACCGGCGCGCCGCTTCAAATGGCAGAGGAAGTGAGAGGTCGCGTCACCTTGTGTCCAGATCTGAGATGCCACGTGTAACAGATGAATGACTCCAAGTTCGACCACCGTGATGTTAGGTGCGAGCCCAAGAACACTGTTTGAGAGACCTCCCTCATAATTTTCCTACATTGGTCGTTTGATTCATAGGATAGAATGCTATAGGATTTTTTTCCTATGTAATCATCTTTTAATTGGCAATCTAGCATCCACTCCAACTTTTGTTTCACTTCCTTTGTTCCTACGAAGAGAGTACTTGCTCTAAATGATGTGCCGCTGCAAGAGTCGCCTATATTTATTAACCATGCTCTAAAAAGGTGGACCAGCTTTGGCTATAGTAGTACTGTACTAGGTTAGTAGGTGACCTTGCGCTTGGCTCTTCTCCTCTTCCGGAAGTCGAACAATAATGATGGTACTACAGTAGTACATCTGGCAATCTGACACCAAATGAACTGCTGCACGTCCACCGCTTGTAAGCAAAAGTTTCTCCTCGTGCTGCGAGCCACCGCGCACGCGTTGGCGAGGGAGAAGGCATAGTAAGCAAGCTTCTCGTCGTTCTGCGAGTTGACGGGACACATCAAAGTTATTTATTAGTACTCTCTTCAAAAAGGGCCGACCATGTCCATGGCTACCATCCCGTGCTCTGTCATTGAGTACGTGCACTATTCACATATCTTTTTTTCATCATTGATTTTTTGGTACATGGAAATACATCACCAAAATTTTGACTAGAAAAGCAAGACCAAAGAAAACAAGAACCACAAGAATACATTTTAGAAGATATCCAACTTCCATAACTGCTCCTGTAAGTTGGATTAGTGCCTTCTCGATGCATTCATTGTTGATCTGCGGAGGCTCAATCTTGCGTGCTTCTTTCTTCTTCGAGTGTAAAGAAGTAGACGTGTCTAGCCTCTATTCTATCAACAAGTGCACTAGTCTCATCTCTAGCCTCTATGCTAGCTAAAAGTGCTAGAACATCTACTAAATTTTGCTCTATCAATATATCATTGTACTCTTCTTCCCAACACCAAAACTTGCATCCATTCTACACAATAAAATTTTAAGTTAGCACAACTAGTCTAATCCGAGAGCACAACCGAAGATTTGGTCGAGTTCTTCCTCCTTTTGCCGACACGTGGGACATCCAGCATCCAGGTCGTGTCATGCAAGAAAATAGAGTGGTAGGTGAAGCCACGTGATGTGCATCTTGGGTTAAACTGTAAATAGAATCTTACTACTGTTGAGTAACTCCAAAAGCGGCCACCGAAGATCTTTATTGGATTTGTTTTTCATCACCAGCACGTCGAGGTGAAAGATGTGCAGGTTTAGTGGGTCCTCTTGCATTTTCACTGACATGTGGGACCACATATGAGCAAACAGACGATGGGCTCCGCGCGTCTGCTGGCTGGCTGAGAAGAGAGATAGAGGAGGGCCGAGCACGGACTCTAGGAAATTTGTTCTACGTACTCGATATAGTGGAGTAACCAGCACCTCGATATAGTGGGGTGGCATGGGCCATAACTAGCATTCATGTCTAGCAGTACGGCACGCCACCCACACGAGTCCCATCCGACACCAATTTTCTTGGAGTCCGTGCTAGCTACAGCCATCTCTTCTCCCTCCTGTTTTCTTAGCCATCGCGCGGTGGGCGGGGTGGGGGTTTGCCGATAGTCGGTTTGCTCAACTGCGGTCCCACTTGTAAGTGAAAATGCAACACAGCACGCATTCGCCCTTGAGCGGCGTGCCGAACAAACTGTGTGGGGTTGCGACGCGAACACGGCAGGCTTTTCCTTTTGAACTTGTAACTTGTAAAATTTGGTTCTGCTCCATGGGGCGACCGATAGATAGAAATAACGATTTTCCCTAGAGTAATGAGAAGTTTGGTTCTGTCATGGTTCATGCATGGAGTACGTAGGAAAATTATGAAGTTGATGCGAAAGGTAAGATAATTACTAGTAGTACCATATACTACTACATGGATTTGGCTGAAAGATACATATGGATCCATCAACGACATCCTCACGCCCTAGTGCACAGGGTCACCAACCGACGTGTGAGGAGCAGCGGCGTTGGCGGCAAGCTCAACGTGCTTCTAAACAATGCCGTCCAAGGTTGCCCTGCGGTCCAAGAAGGCCAGCTTCCTATCGTCCTCCTCTTGCATGTAGTAGTCCTTGTGGACGATTTGCGCATAGACGTGGGTGATTATGTCGATGGTGTCTTGCTGCGCCAGGCACTGCGCGGCGAGCGCGACCTCGAGGTGGATATTCTCCGGCGCGACGGCGGGCAGTCGCAGGGCCACCAGTGCATCAAAGAGGTTGTCACCATAGAGGCTGTTGAGGGTGGTAGACATTGCAGAGCCTGGGCGCGTGGGCTGGAGGCGTACGTCAAGGTCGTCCGCGAGCTTCTTGACGACGGTGAACTTGTCGAGGAAGCCGACGAGGACCTCGTCGAACAAGGAGACGAAGCTGTCGTCCAAGCGGCCCCTCGCCCTGGCGGCCTCAAGCACTAGCTGGAGACATTCCTCGGTGCCAGGGAGCAGGCTGGCGTCGTGGACCATCTGGCACAGCCGGCTGATGCTCGCGCTCATCGCCTCCATGGGTCTAGCTTCTAGTCAACTGATCTTGTGATTGGAGTGATCACTCTTGCCCTTAGGTGCATAGGTGCATAGTATTTCGTAGATTGGACTGGCGGGAGCCTTTATATGAGAAGTGCAGACTGCGTTGAATTCACGTGCGTGTTGGCCATCTACTCCTCGCCCCTCTACTGCACCTGCCTTTGGCTGTATGACAGGTTGGCCAGCCACCCGTTGGACCCACGTGTCATGCACCCAAAGGCAGGTGCAGTAAGAAGATGGCGAGTCCTTTTGTACAATTTCCGAAAGGACGTGTAGGCTGGGGCGCCTCTTCGTGTACCGTGGCAAACTGGCAACCGTCCACCGACTCTATTTGGAACTCCTGTCGCACGGTTGATCGTATTTGAACGTACGTAGATCATCTGTGTGCTCAACCTCAGGGCACCCTACACCGTCGAGGCGTAGACGTGGATATGCAGGTCGACGGTTTCTTTCATGGCGAGGCGCTGCGCGGCGAGCGCGGCCTCTAGGTGCACATTCTTCGTCGCGACCTCCGGCACCTGCAGGGCCACCAGGGCTTGAAAGAGTTCGTCACCATGGAGGCCGATGAGGGTGGTAGGCAATGAGGAGCCTGGGCGCGTGGGCTGGAGCAGCACGGCAAGGTCGTCCGCGCGCTTCTTGACGGCGGTGAACTTGCGGACGGAGTTGACCATCATGCCGTCCATGTGAGAGGCGAAGCTGGCGTCGGTGAGGGCTACGATGCCTGCGGTCGCCAGCACCGTCTGGAAATGCTGCGCGGTGCGGGGCTGCAGGCCGGCGCCTTGGATGATTTGGCACAGCCGACTGCCGCTCGCATCCATCGCCTCCATAGGTGCTTGTGTCTTCTGGTCACTTGATCTTGGATTGGAGTGAGCAGTGTTGCGCAGAGACTTGGGAGTAGATGGATTGGAGTGGTGGGGCGCCTTTATTATATGAGAGTCCAAACTGTGTTTCATTCACATCGTGCTAGCTCTATTCTGCTTCTCCAATTAATTCCCTCTGCATGTAATTGAGGATGCATCATTGACTGTTCAACGTCTCGGGAACCGCTACCCTCTCCCTCCTTGGCATTCAAGCAACTATGGACCCGTCGACGACGAGGTGCCTATGGTGACTTCGTAAATTTCAAGATGATAGTGCCGTGCGTGTGTGCGTTCATAGGGGTGGGTGTATGCGCGTGTATATGAGCGCTTCGTCTGTACTGTGTAAAAAATGTAAATGCGTGTCAAAAAGAGACTAGTCAGTATACTCAATATTGTGCACCTTGGAGAGGAAAACGATAGAACTAGTACGTATTTATTTACGGTGCAGATTCACTCATTTTGCTCCATATGTACTCCGTCTCGGTGTAGTCTAGTCACTTGTTGAAATCTCTAGAAGGGCAAATACTCCTTTCTGGTTTACAGGGCTATACTAGCAAGTAGTTGTACGTACTAGTACAATAGTGGGCTCACATAGCAATTTTGTCTCATGCAAGAGCCTGGCTATATGCGTGCTCCAATGTTCGCAACTGCAACATTCGGTTTGCGCTTGGCTCTTCGCCTCTCCGAGAAGACGAACAATGATGTTACTACTACTGCTTCTACAGTGTCGAATCCACTGCTGCATGTCCGTCCACCGCGAGCGGGACGGATAGCTTGTTGTAGAAGTACTACTAAGCAAAAGCCTGTCCTCGTTTGCGAGCAACCGCGCGCATGGGGGAGGGAGAAGGCGTGTAGTAAAATCAAGCTTCTCCTCGTTGTACGAGTTGACGCGACACATCATAGCACTGGCCCCACATGCTTGCCTCTAAACTTGGCTAAAAGACCCGCAGTGTACAATATATTTGCTGCAACCTCTAACATTTACCAACCACAAATTAAAATATATGTGGCCGTATGCATCGTTCTGATGCAGAGGCCGGGGAGTCCCCCCTTTTCAAAAAAAACAAATTAAAATATATATTCCTGTCTTGACCAGATGAGCGTGCAAACTACAATCACTAGGGTGTCAGGTAGGGCCAGAAGACTATTTTAATTATTTTTAAAAAACTTCGAGACGGCCACATAGCATGGGGCCGACCCCAACGATTTTAAGCTTACAGGCACGGTACACGCTATCCTAGACTACTCTACAAATGAAACTGCCACACGAGCGTCCGGGCTGCGCTTGGCTCTTCGCCTCTTCGGGAAGTCGAACAATGATGGAGTATACTGCACTGGACGAGTACTACAGTACGCTTCTGGCCATCTGACACCGATTGAACTGTTGCATGTCCACCGCGTGCGGGAGGGAGAGTGTGTAGCGAAAGCTTCTCCTAGTCTTGCCAGCCACCACGCTCATGGGCGAGGGAGGGACGCTCCTGCCTTTGCGTGTATGACAGGTGGGCCCGACAGGTGTGTGGCCAACCTGTCATACAGCCAAAGGCAAGTGCAGTTAAGTCCGCGAGGGAGAGGATAATCAAACTTCTCGTTGATGTACGAGTTGACGCGACACATCAAAGCACTGCACTCGATATATTTCAATAATTTGCGTTTACCGATGCATTAATTACAACGCATGCATGCATGCCGTGACTCTCCTTTTGATACTTGCATGTGTTGATTTAATGCACCTTGAAGTAGTATAAAATATGTGCCGGTAAAGCTTTGTAATACCCCAGCCCAAGTCGAGAGATGGTTGTGCACGAGGAGGGCGAGATCATGCAGACCGAACAGGACCCGACGATGGAGCTCTCTAAGGTCTCGATGGACCTCACCGTGCTCCACTGCCCCTTGTGCCTCTGCCCCTTGACGCCTCCAGTGTATGAGGTTCGAATACACCTCGTCCGTTCGGCTGATTGAGCAAGGTGCAGGTTTCTTGATTGATATGTTGTTCGATTGATTTCTGCAGTGCAAGGGAGGGCACCT
Source organism: Triticum aestivum (assembly GCF_018294505.1). Taxonomy (NCBI): domain Eukaryota; kingdom Viridiplantae; phylum Streptophyta; class Magnoliopsida; order Poales; family Poaceae; genus Triticum; species Triticum aestivum. Next base: position 493,434,780 of record NC_057814.1, on the reverse strand, counting down.
GGCCTGCGCGGACTGCCGCGTCCTTATATATTCATCAGTCTTGCTATAGGTCGCAGTAGATGCTATATAGGTCCGTCGAATCTTACATCAAGATCCGTGCTTTCAGATTTTCTTTTTTCTCTCTTAAATCTCAGTCGAGTGAGACATAGCCACGCCATTAAACAGAGGCTCGGGCGCCATTAATGGAGACCTTGGGAGAGAGGTGGACGGCAGATGGAGGTCAAAGGGCTCTCCTCCCGATAAGCACGCGCAGGGGTCTGATCGCACGCCTCTCGTACTAAAATAGCTACCCTGCACGGCGCCACCTAGCTAATAAAAAATGGGGACGCGTGGCGGCACGTAAATGGTACTAGTAAGTAGAACACCCACGGTTTCAATAATACTTGTGTTTCCGATTGTAACATGACAACACTTGTTCCAAAATGACTTTGTTGATTGTTAATGTGTGCGCCTTCGCAAATCGGACTGCAAATTTACCACAGCATGTTGGTGCCATGTCATGGCACCAAGCCAAGTTTCATTATTTTCAAGCGTGTTTTGGATTTACAGGAATTAAAAAAATAAGTTTCTCAATGTTTCCAACCCAGCCACGACGCCCAGAATTTTGAATTTCATTCCCATTTCTTGCATGGAACCTAGAAATTTACCCGAGGACACACATGTGATTTTTCAACCAACTTTGGTGCACTGGAACATGTGCTTGTATTTCAAATTTGAATTATGCACACAAAGGTGACACGTCCCAGAACCACGAGCCTTCTTGAGAGAAGCTCCGATTTGCAAGAAGCTTATACCAAAATTTGTTCCTATTCGGCCAATTTTTTTTACCACGGCATGGTACTACCATGACATGACACCATGCCAAGTTTCATGATTTTAAAACCAAGTTTCTCAATGTTCTCGACCGAGCCACGATGCCTAGATGTTTGAATTTTATTCTCATTTTTTGCATGGGACCTACTCCCTCCTTCCATCTATATAGGGCCTAATGTGTTTTTCAAGATAGCCTTTCACTATTGACAAGATTAATAGCACATGAGATGTATACTATGAAAATTATATTATTGGAAGCTCCTTTGACATACAAATTTGAAGGTATGCTTTGTGTAAGTTGCATGTCATATATTATTGCTCTAATGTTTGGTCGAAGTTAGCCTCGAAAAACGCATTAGGACCTATATAGATGGAAGGAGGGAGTAGAAATTCACCCGAGGACACAAATGTGATTTTTCAACCAACTTTGGTGCACGGAAGCATGTGCTTGTAGTTCAAATTTGAATTATGCACATTAAATGACCAAAAACTCAATTAATGTGTAAATAAGGCCAAACGAAGGCGGAATAATTCCAAAATTTAATAGGGCACTCATGTAGTTCTATGTTGCCTTTGTAAATAAACTCAAGGGGGACAATGTATATCGTTTCGCACTCAAAGGTGGCACGTTCCCTCTCAGAACCACGAGCCTTCTTGAGAGAAGCTTTGGTTTGCAAGAAGCTTATACCAAAATCTGTTCCTATTCGGCCAATTTTTTTACCACAACATGGTAGTACCATGACATGACATCCATGCCAAGTTTCATGATTTTCAGACGTGTTTTGGATTTACAAGAATTTTAAAACCAAGTTTCTCAATGTTCTCGGCCGAGCCACGATGCCTAGATGTTTTAATTTTATTCTCATTTCTTGCATGGGACCTAGAAATTCACCCGAGGACACAAATGTGATTTTTCAACCAACTTTGGTGCACGAGAGCATGTGCTTGTAGTTCAAATTTGACTTATGCACATTAAATGAACAGAAACTCAATTAATGTATAAAAAATGACAAACGAACCCAGAATAATTCGAAAATTTAACAGGCCACTAATGTAGTTCTATGTTGCCTTTGTTAAGAAACTCAAGGGGGGCAGCGTATATCGTTTCACACTCAAAGGTGGCACGTTCCCTCTTAGAACCACGAGCTTCCAAACCGGCCCAATTTTTTACCACAACATGTTAGTGCCATGACATGACACCATGCCAAGTTTCATGATTTCCAGGCGAGTTTTGGTTTACATGAATTTAAAATCAAAGTTTCTCGATGTTCTCGGCCGAGTCATGAGGCCTAGATGTTTGAATTTCATTCTCATTTCTTCCATGGGACCTAGAAATTCAACCAAGGACACACATGTGATTTTTCAACCCACTTTGGTGCACCGGAGCATGTGCATGAAATTCATATTTAGATTATGCACATTAAAAGTCCAGAAACTCAATTAATGTATAAAAAGGCCAAATGAACCCGAAATAATTCCAATATTTAACAGGGCCCTCATATAGTTCTATGTTGCCTCTATAAATAAAATCAGGGGGGAGGCAGCGTATATCGTTTCGCACACAAAGGTGACACGTTCCCTCTCAGAACCTCGAGGCTTGTTGAGAGAATCTCCGGTTTTGCAAGAGGCTTATACCAAAACTTGTCCCAATTCAGCCAAAAATTATACGTATGAAAACAGGGTTTAGATTATCCCAAACATCTCGCTACCTAGACCAATAATGTACTATGATTTGAATTCAACATAAAATGGATACAAATATTTGAATTGGAGAGCGTATGGTACATGTAGTTCATAGTGAAATATGATTACTGCTATATGTATGTTTTTTGTTATCAAGATAATATTTAAATTATTGTATAAATTGACAATAATCATATTCAAATAAGGAATTGATTCAAATTTAGTCCATATGGTAGACGACAATATATATGTTCACATGGTGGAGTAAAATGTTCATATATGATGGAAGATCAAAATGTATGACTACATCAATTATAAACCGCAAGGTCACCTAACGATATATTCGAATTCAACATAACGTGGATTCAAAAATTGAAATTCGAGATCATGGCATCTGTAATCATATAAAAAGGGACATTACTCTTTCTTTGGTGGGAATTTATTTGTTTTTTGTTGTTGTTGAGGGAAGCGCGAATCGATTTGGTACTGTGCTGGGTAATCTTGTTCTCCCGATTTTTTTACATTTTTCTTGTAGTTTTTTCAATGGCATCTATAGCAATATAGTAAAAGGGGACATGACTCTCTTGTGTCTTGTATGAATTGTTTTTTTACACGTTAAGTTTGTTCTGCCGAACAAGGAATCCGCACCTTGTTATCCCGAAATTTTCAAGCTCGAGTATCTTTTGTCTCACCTGCTTTGAAACTCCCGCTTCTTCAACCCGCGTCGCGCCTTGTTATCCCAAAATTTGGACGCGCGCGAGAACTCCCTCCTCATCCGAATTGGCTCCCGCAGCCTAGACACGTGAAATCCCCCTTCTACCCCTCAGCCGGAAATGAAGCTCCACGTCGCGGTGTCAAAACCGGTGGGGGTACGCTGGTAACTTACCCTACATTTCGGACAAGCGCATCCCTAAGCTTGGCTCCCCCCTCCCCCTTCGCCCCCCATTCGTACACCGAGGCCGCCAAAACCCGCGAAACCCCACGCTTCTCCGTCGGCCTCCCTACCGCCGCCCAGCCGGAGACTCTTCCCCGACTACGTCGTCCACCGCAACAGCTCGCCGTCCCTCATCCACTGCACCGGATGAGGATCCGTTGTCGATCTCGTCGTCCTGCCGGATCAGCCGCCCTGTCCTCCACCTCCAAGGAGCTGCCCCGATGTTCGCCTCGTCTATCGCGCCACCTCAATCCCCACAGCGTCGTCTTGACCTGCCCCACCGGAACCGCACCACCCTCACCAATTCCTCCGATGAAGCCGAGGCCAACTCGGCGCCACCAAGGAGGTTCTGCACTCACCGCTGCATTTTATCTTTTATTCGATCTCATGGGGCTACCGGTGCTTGATACCGAGAAGACATGGCGTGTCTCCATCGACGGCGCTGTCGCCGGCCACATCATCCACGGCGTCTCTCCCCCATGTCGTTGCTTCCTCGGCGGCGACTTCCACAACGGCGCTAGCTGCTGCTGCTCCGGCTCTCGCTCGCGCTGCGGCTCTGTTCTTGCTGTCGGTCGCGCTGCTGCACTGCTCCTGCTTTCGTTCGTGCTGTTGCTCTGCTCTTGCTCTCGCTTGCACTGCTGCTGCTGCACGACCTCTGGCAGCTACAGGAGTTGCTGCTCTAGCACTCGCTCGTGGTGCTACTGCACGACTTGCTCTGTGCTAGTGCGTTCCCTGCTCGAGCGTCTGCTGATTTAGATCACTGCTTCTCTGCTACTAGTGCTCGAACGCCCTAAACATCCATTGCAATGCTCTGTTACTAGTTCAATCACTTTCGACAGTAAAATTCAGTTTCGACTGTGAAGTTCATTTTCTTCAGTGAAGTTCAGAGTGAACAGTACTTACAGCATCTGTCGGAGCGGCCGTGGCGCGGCTGATGCGTTTTACATCTAGCACTTTTTGGTGATGTATTTTACATCATCTATTGCAGATGATATTAGGGTCCCACTTCAGATTAACATTGTCTGTCTTGTCATGCTTCAGCCTCGTCGCCGTACACCTTAGCGGAGCTGCTCCAACGACAGAACCGTCCATCACAGCGGAGCAGTACCCTCGGCGCCGTTTCCAGAGGCCTCGGATCTTCTTCCCCGCCTCCGACAGTCACACCAGCATCATCACCATCCTCCACGTTCAACCCAATGATGCTGAGGTCCACAAGGCTATGCCAAAGAGGTTGTACACTCATCGCATCACTTTGTTTCTCCATTCCTTTGTTCTTCCTATTCATGTGAGCCAAACACCCAGGTTGACTGAAATCCTATGTTTCCAAATGCTCTGTTTTGCACGTGCATTCCTATCCTATTCATGTGTTTTTTCCTGTCCTTGCATTTATAGAATCCTCCAATTCTAAGGAGCCCTTACAGATTTACTTCATTTTTAGATAGGCATCAAAGAAAACTCTGTGTGTTATGTCCTGCTCCTGCCGTGCCGTCATCCACCCCACCTGAGGTGCACCATCGACAGAAGCGTTCACTGTAGCAGAGATCCCCCTGCAGACTTCCTTTCGCCGCCTCAGATCATCTTCCCCATTGCCGGCAGCCACGCCAACTCCATTACCATCATCGACTGAGCAGATGAACCTGAGGACTACACAGTTCCGGAAGAGAGGTCGCAGTCTTTCGTGTTTGCTTACGTTATACATCGGTTATTATTACCTGCTACTTTATCATTCAATCTTGAGTTTTGAATTGCCCATGGGTCTCATATCGAGCCAGCAACGAATAGTATCTGTCTACTATCTGGTTCATCTGGGGTCTTCTATGTGGTTCATGTTGGGTGGGCAACAAACAATAGATGATCCATTGTCTATCTTTTTAAACTGAAGCTATAATCTACCTGCTATCATTAGTTTTGGATCCATCCACTCGTTTGCTACCATCAGTCTTGATTTTTGCATGCACCCCTTAGGCCTTACAAAATCTAACTATTTTTTTATTATGCATGTCTGATATTGTACACAATCATACTGAACATGCAGAGAAAAAGAGAAGACCGTTGCGTGCGAATATAATGTCATGCAGACGATGCTCCATGGTGGGCGAAGTGCCCCCCCCCCCTCTTGCATTTCCAGATTGTATTCTAGAGGAAGATAACTGTTCAGATGGAGATTCAGAAGGAGCCAACCACGCCTGTTTACCACCTGAGGTGTTTGCTCTAACCTGGCATGCTGATGTTGGTCATATCATGCATATGGCGCCTTGCATTGCTTACATTATACATCTTATATGTCATCAGCTTAGTTTAGATTTGCTTTGTGTGAATGCCACATGTTTGGTTTCTATATCATATCCCACCATTCCTAAATATTTGTCTTTTTAGAGATTTCAACAAGTGACTACATACGGAACAAAATGAGTGAATCTACACTCTAAAATATGTCTATACACATCCGTATGTGGTAGTCCATTTGAAATCTCTAAAAAGACAAATATTTAGGAACGAAGGGAGTATATGGGAATTATGCAATGCCATCTTCTTTAGCCAGGCATCATATACGTGAATCATGCAATGCCATCCTGTTTAGCTAGTCATCGTATATGTGAATTGTATTGTGCCATATTTTTTTTCCATAATGTATTCCATTTGTCAACAATGTTTATACGTTCATCTACTCTTCCTGTGCATCAGCCATTTGAGTCGGTCATGGGAAAATCTGGAGTGAAAACAAGGTCCTCTGAGCAGTCAGTGCTACCTATCGATGCAGATTTCTTGCTAGTTACAGATAGCTCCTCAGAGGAGGATTCAGAGAGAGATGACCAGTCGTATTCCCCCCCCCCCGAGGTGCATGCTCTAACTTGGCTGGGTTATATTGCTCATATCATGCATATGGTGTCTTGCATTGCTATGCCATCTGCTTAGATTAGACATGCTTTGTGTGAATGCCTCATGTTTGCTTTCTATATCAGATATGTGAATTATGCAATGCCATGTTTTTCAGCCAGTTATCATATATGTGAATTATGCACCGCCATGGAGCCAGGCATCATATATGTGAATTATCTCATGCCATCTTTTTTTTATTACGTATTCCATTTGTTGACAATCTGTGTATATTGAACTACTCTTCATGTGTATCAGCCATTTGAGCCGGTTATGGAAAAATCTGGAGTGAAAACAAGGTCTTCAGAGCAAGCAATGGTACCTGTTGAAGCATATATCTTGATGGTTACAGGGAGCTCCTCAGAGGAGGATTCACAGACAGATGACCAGTCCTATATCCCACCTGAGGTGTATGCTCTAAGTTGCAATGTTTATATTTCTCATATGATGCATATGGTGTCTTGCATTGCTTAGTTTAGACATCATATGCACAATATTGAATTCTATCTACTTAGTTTAGAGATCATACATGCGAGTGCCAGCTGCTTAGTATATGAATCAATTATGTCAATTATATCATGCCATCCTGTATACTTAGACAACATGTATGTGAATTATTTCATCCCAACCTATTTTAGAAAGACATCATATAGTTTTGTCATGTCATCTTGTTTAGGTACTCATCATATGTTGAATTATGCCATTATATCCTGTTAAGTTATCCATCATATATCTGAAACTGTGTCATGCTATCATGTTTAGTTAGGCATCATATATGTGAAATTCTGTCATGCTGTCCTGTTTGGTTAGACAACATATATGTGAATTACCACATCTGTCTATCATACAATGTATGTACGTTCAATTTCTTTTCTTGTTTATCAGCCATTTGAATTGGAGGGGGTGATGGCAGTATCTAAGGGAGCAAAAACCCGTTCTTCACAAAAGACAGTGCTACCCGTCGATGCAGATAGAACCATGGTTGTACTGGCCCACAAACTAGCCCCACCACACATAATCGAGACTCTTCCAGATTGCACACTTACACCGTTGGGCAGAGAACCAGCTACAACCCATCTAACCGCAACCCCAGCGGGTAGTAACCCACTTATAGTTGACAAAGCACCATGTCCACCATAGAGTACCCCCACATGAGCAGTTTGTAAAGCTACTGCAGTGCCCAAAGCACGAAGACCACCACAGCTAACCCAAACTCCACGTTTAAAGCAGAAGAGCAACTATTCTCAGGTCAGATTCCGTAGCTATGGTCCATACTCCTTTGCTGTTGCATCACTGTATTTACTCACACCAACTACTTTCGAATTTGAAGGATCCAATTGAAACTCCAATGGCGCAACAGGTATGTTTTAAACCTATTTCTTTAACTGGATTGCTATTCTAACTTCTTGCTCTATGTTGATTTCAGTTTAAGTTGTATAAACAGTTATGTTCTCATGTGATGCACATTACAAGTGCTGCCAATGCTGTGTAGTTTCTCACACTTATATTCTGTCTATGCTGCTGTGTCTTAAAAATATATGAGTTGAACTGTGTCTCTTTCTTGATTAGGGAACATAAACTAGAATGATATGGACAATACAGTGACCATAGTACATAGATATATGTTTGTTCCATGCTGTTATCCTGTCCACCTTACTACTGAACCGGTTTACCAAAATGAGTTTCGTATACTACAAGCTAAACCTGGGATGTGTCAGCTTGTTTCTCTTGTAGTATGCAAACAGAATATTGGAGAAGAGCACCCCACTATGCAATGGTAAAGAATGTAATGCAGATAAGGTTCAAGATAGTGAGACAACCCTGTTGGTCTCCAAGAAAGGTGCTAAAACGATCTTGTAGACAATGAGAAAACCCCACAGTCCTGCGTTGATGTAGTGTTCGAGTTACTGGCCAGTACCGCTGGCACAAGCTCTTCGAACTCGCTGCCTGAATCACTTTGGCTTCTTCAGTCTCAGCTACAAGCTGAAAGGCATCAGTTAGCTGTGCTACGGCAAGAAGCCGAAGGACTGAGGAAGTCCCTGCAGAATTCAGATGCGTACTTCCTTGTGCAACAGCAAGCGCTGGAGGATTTAAGCGCCAAACAAGAGAAAGTTAATAAGCTTGCTAAGCATCTTGCCAGCATTATGGGTACCCAGGATATTGTTTCTTGAACTCTTCTGAAGTGGTTTCAGTTCTGGACTTGTTTTGCTGCGGCGTTTATATGCTGCTTTGTTCCCTATATTTGCACTGGTGGCGAACTTTGATGCCTAGTGGATGTAATATGTGTAATAGCCGTGATAGCCTAGCATAAGTTTCTTGCTTATTTATTTCCTTGTTGTCTTGTTTATTTGTTTGCTTGTAGTCAGTGCAGTTCTTTTTCCGCGGTTTGCTAGTGGCTGCAATAACCTATTTTTTAAAACTAGGCCACAATAACCATGGGCTAATATTTACTGTAGTGACACTAGGCCTCCTACGGGCTGTAGAAACAGTGGGCCTTCTACGGGCCGTAGAAACAGTAGGCCTTCTATGGGCCGTAGAAACAATGGGCCTTCTACGGGCCGTAGAAACAATGGGCCTTCTACAGGCCGTATCATCAATGGGCCTTATACGGGTCGTATGATCGATTGGCCAAACATGGGCCAATAACAGGTCGCATTATGGCCGTAAACAGGCTAGAGTTGGAATCGTCCGTTCATGGGCCGACCATAACGGGCCATCGTTAATAGGCCATATTTGATGACGCTATGAAAACGGCCCAACGTATTAACGGACCACAAACGGGCCGACTGTAACCACGGGCTGAATTTGGCCCACAAGCAGAAAATGACAGTAACGGGCCGTAAGTAAACGAATGCTGGAAATGAGCCCAAGAATAAATGGGCTCTGAGAAGGCCGAAAGATAACATGGGCTGGAAACGTCCCAACGGAATAACGGGCCGTTAATGGGTATAAAGTGATACACTGTTCATTACGGGCCTGTTTCACCACGGGCCGTTAATACGCTAAGAGTTACATAGGGCCTCATATGGGCCGAAAGACGCCATGGGCCATACATGGGCCAGAAGTGAAAACAGGCTGGAATCATATTGGCTGGCTCAGTTGACGCTAGTGGGCCTAATTCGGATAGGGAGTAACGGGCCTTGGGTTAGCGGGCTGTAAATGGGCTATATGCGAACAGGCTGTTAACAGGCTTTCCATGGGCCGGCCCGCCACCTTTTGACCAAGTCAAACGGGCCGGCCTTTTCACAGGAATGGGCCTCTGTTGGGCCGTGCCATGGGTCGACGTATCATAGGCGCCTTCTGTCCAATGAGTGGATGACATCTGTCCCAACGATGAGCCGACACGTGTTTCCTCCAGCCAATGATGATTTTACACGTGGAAAATCCCCATTGGTCGGGGCTGTTAACGGGTTATCGGATCCAAAACCCGACCCGATAGCTTAACGGCGTTCTGTTACGGTGGATGCCACGTGTCGGTCACCCTTGACGAAAGCACTTCTGTGACGCGCGATTTATCGTCATGGAAGTGCACACTTCCGTGATGATCATTTTGGTAATGTCATGGAACACTTCTACGACAGCACAGGTATGACTATCTTGATTCTGTCATAAAATCGTCATGGATGTACATGCATGACAAAAAACGCGACCTACTGTGACAAACACGTATCATCACGGAAGTGTATTTTTTTGTAGTGTAGCAAGATGCCCATGCGTTGCACGGAACATGAAGATGCATTTGTATGAGTAGTTTATCTTGTGGGAGAAAAGGATGAACAAGGGAAGGCCTTATTTGCAAGTGTGGAGAGGGGTGTGGGTATCTTTTTGCAAAATTGCCATAGTTTCCTTCCTATCCGTCAGATATAGATCGGACGGCCTATATTGCAGGATGGCAGGCACACGATCATCACCGACTATGCTTTTTATAAGAGTAGGGATAAAAACATAGTTGGTGATGATGGTGGGCCTGCCATCCTGCAATATAGGCTGTCCGATTTATATCTGACGGATAGGAACGAAACTATGGCAATTTACCCAGACTCCTCTCCACATTTGCAGATAAGGCCTTCCCTCGTTCATCCTTTTCTCCCACAAGATCTTGATGTTCCATGCAACGCACGGGCATCTTGCTAGTACGAGTAGAAATTAGACATATACCACTTCTCGAATCTTGAAACCAACAACATTCCTCCCTTATCTCATCAAAACCGCCAAAGGAATATATTTTGAGTGAAACATAACATTTTTTTAGTGATATATGTATTTCAAAACTAGAATTTTTTTCTATCAAATCGGTGAATATGTATTAATCTACATAGATTGTGTGGCAACGCATTGGCACATTGCTAGTAGTTATTATAATTTTGTGGACACCAGACAAACGATGGAGTACATATACGAAGAGAAGAGGCGCACGCACGCAGTCGGTCTCTCGCTGTCTCGCACACATGAGTGTTGCGTAAAGGCAACATTAACAAATAAACCCTAAAACCCTAGGTGCACGATTGCTGCATTCGCGGGTACCGGGTACGTGGTGGAGCGCACCTTTGTAGGAATAGTCAGCTCGCATGATAATTTGATCCGTAGGAGTTGATGGTCGGGACCACAGGTGAACGACTTGGAGGCGGTGGCTTGCCAGTTGCCACAGATCGAGTAGCCACGTTTAAAATATCATTTTTAGCGGGGTTAAGAGTTCCGATTTTCAATGGCGCGTTATAAGTACTAAGTAGTTTTTAGAACGATTGGTATGGAGCGAAAATGGAATTCATAATACTACCTACTACGTACCTCCTTGGCGTATGGTTGTATGGGTTTATGTTGCGAGATGTTGAACCTGGTAGTTCTAGGGCAAATACTATGTTTAGATTTAGATGTTGGTTTTCAGTAATGAAAATCGGAAGGGGGAAACCCTTCTTTGATTAAAAAACTACTACCTCCGTTCTGGTTTACTAGTCCCCATCGTTTTTTGGGTCAAAGTTTGTCCACGAATTTTACTCCGTTCTGGAGTACTTGTAAAATGTGAATGGAAAACAAGATTTTGTTATACGCAAACAAAAAAGGACTGGAGGGAGTGATTGCTCTGACACGGACGTGACCTCTCATAGCGCAGGCATTGAACCGGCGCGCCGGCCAAGAGGGCCCCACTCGCTGCATGCCTGGCTGAACACGCCTCCTCGCCGCATGCAACCGGCTTCAGACTGCCCCACCCGCCTTCATTGAATCCACGCTTGTGCCGGCAACACGTCCTTCCGCGAGCCGGCCGGCATTTTAGAACACAAAAAGTGACCAAAATATAATTAATTACGCATGGTCTTGACTTGTTGTGCTCGCACTGGTAGCGGGAACTAGAGGTTTTTCTTTATTCATAACTCTCCTCAATTTTTTTGGCTTTGAAGTGAATCATGGTTGTGGACATTAGTATGAATGTGGAGATATCTGTGAACATGAGTTTGATGTGGAAGTTGAACTTGGAATGTCGGGCTTGCGCGTGAACTATACCATGTCCAATGCTTCGTCTGTTTTTGTTTGGAAAGTAATTGCTGTTATTACATGACCCGAAAAAAAATTGTGCCACATCAGTAGATGCACGGACATCACAACAGGCATGGTGATTGGATAAACATTTGAACCTAGCTACTATGAAGGAAATTTTGTATGGACAACAGTTTTAGATAGCAGGAGACGCCTAGCCTGCTCTGCCTCTGCTAGCTTATTTCTGGCTTCTTCCATCTCTTCTTTGGCATGGGTGAAGAGAGCATCTGATTGCTCTTTTCGCTTCTTCAGGAACTTAGCTACATTCTCAAGGGCTGCTGCACGCTTTCTTTCAGCCGTTACTAGAGCCACGAGGACACGAACAGCTGACGACTCCACCTGGCTTGTGTGTAATCCAGCATCATTTGGGAATTTTCACCTTGTGTCTAATCCAGCATCATTAGGGAACTGGCACCTTGTGTGTAATCCAGCCTCATTCTGGAAACATGATCTCGAGGTTGACCATACTTCCCTCCTCGCAGGAACTGCATGCTGACATGAAGTTACTTCTTTTTTAGATAATTACTCAGAGCAACCCAGATCCATTTAGTAGAAGCCAGATAAACAGAACTGGGAGAAGTGAATTCAAAAGGAAAAAAATTATAAAAACAGACTACAAGGTGAGAACACCCACTTCCTACATCAAGCTAAAAACGAAAGCATTAGGACAATTAAGACTCTTCTTATGACACATCGAAGAACACGAGGCTTCAGAGAAACAGAAACTACAACATATACACATCGAAGAACACGAGGCTAAACGAAAGTAATTAAAAGGGCGTTACTTACCAAAGCTTGTTTTGTAGGTTCGGTGCAGCTCCTCTTTAACTTGCCACGCTCCTTGAAGATGTCCCCAATATCCCGTATTTGGTCTTCATTGCTCCTCTGCATGTTCGCACTCGTGGTTTTAAAATCTCAACATGGCAAGAAAAATATACTACTAGTAATACTCGCGCATCTTGTGGGCAACATTAAAGCACTCGTCTTCCATGTTAGAGCATCTCCAACAGAATCGCAACGCGCGGCACTTTAAAAAAGCATTTACAGTGCTGAGATCGAGAAGTAGAGATAGAGATTAGAGGATAGTTCTCAGCATAGATAGATAAAAAAATAGATTATTCAACTACTCCTCGTCGTCCGACTCCTCCTCGGTGATGTCCTCCTCCGACGTCTGACTGTAGGCGTCAAGATACCGATCGTCGTCGGATTCTCAGGGCGACGCTGCTCCTAGCCTCATGTTGAATTGAGCGTCCGCTTTTCGCCTACGCTTGTCTTCACGATAGGCGGCTCGCTCCGCCCTCCTTTGCTCGTAGAACTCGCGCTCGTTGATGATGTCCTGCGGGAAGCGTTGGCGCCATAGCGCCATGGCTTCCTCGTCCATCTCGGCGATGCCGAGACGGTGCTCCCGCCTCTGGTTGTCACGATGATCCTCGTCGGTGATAAGCCACAGCAGAGGCGCGAGCTCCTGTGCCCGCTCCCGCGTCGGCACGTTGGGGAAGTTCAATGTTCTATGAGGCCACCGGAGGCGCCACGCCGCCGCGTCGTACGCGCGGGCGGCCTCGTTGGCGGTGTCAAAATTGCCGAGGCCGAGGCGCATCTCGCGGAACCGGATCTCGGCGGACAAGCCGCCAGAGGGGCGCGCGCGGATGCCACAGTATCCCCAAGTTTCCTGGCGACGCGGCGGCATGGTGGCGCGGCGGCGGCAAGGCGAGAAAGAGCGGGGAGAAAGCGGTGGCGAGGCACAGAGCGGGGAGAGGGCGGTGGCAAGGCACAGAGCCGTGGGAGGGCGTTGGATTTTATAAAGCGCGCCGGACGTCGCTCGCCAAAACTAGCGCACGCCCGACCGCTTTTTCCCGCGCGCACGCATTCCTTTCCCGACGTCTCTGCTATCTCTACTCTCTTCTCTACTATTGTCGCACCCCCACTCATTGCTCTCCCCCACTCATTGCTCTCCCCCGCCGTCACTAGACGCACAGAGGCGAGGCTCTTCTCTGTGACGGTGGGCGCTTCAAGAGCGGGCTCGTACAAAGCCGGTGCCGAGGAAGTCTTGACCTCGCGCGGCGCCATGGGCGGCAGATGCAGAGCAAGGCTGGAGCAGATCTGGAGGTAGCGGCGGCGAAGAGCGAGAAAGGGGATCTGGAGTAAGGCCATGAAGAAGTAATGAAGGCAAGAACTGCCCGCGCCAGCCTTTTGTCAGGACAAGCAGTTGCCAAGGCAGCGTGGGGAAGCGGAGACGCCCACGTCTAATCAACCGCCACGCGTCAACCGAGGCCGCGGGCTTTTTGGGGCCCGCGATGCTCCGAACTTGACCCTTGGCTGCGCCGTGAAGCCAAGCCCGAGCGCACCTTGGGCCCGGGGGCTACTGTCGGCGTTCTGGGAACTGGGGTCCCCAGACTTGCCTGCCTACGGCCCACGGCGTGGCTAAGCAAGCAGGCCGTACGGCCCATCTTCGTCAACAAGGCATCCAAGACCCTCGCGAGGGTCCAAGCCCCGCGAGGCGGACGACGCAAGACCTCCTCTGGAGTAGCCTAGCCAGGCAGTCTCACGAGGAGCAGAGATATCAAGGCGGGGCAAAACCTCATGATGCCCCCGTGACGTGAGCCATGACGAACGACACTAGGCGGGTGCCAGCGCGCGCAGCATCCTTATTTCCTCTTTGGTTCTAAGGAGGCCAGCACAGGCGAAGAGTACCGAGGCATCAGGCAAAGGTTGCTCTATTGGTGCAACGAGACCAAGACCAGGAGGACGGCAAGACGGAGGTCATTGTGGAGCCCAAGACGGTGTCACCACCAGAGCTTTTCGCAGGCGAAGACCACTTTTGTCAGGATAGCTTGTACTAGCTGTCCCCCTTCAAATTTGCCCGCCGTTGTTGGCTCCCTTCCCGCTCGATATTTGGGAAGAGGACCAAGGCCTATATAAGTAGAGCTAGCCACCAAAGTAGGGGCATCTGATCTTAGCTTGATCCAACCCGATCGAGAGCCTACCCTAGCCACAAGAACACCTCAACCTCAGGAGGCTGTTCTTCCCTTGTACTGTTCATCATCAGCCCTAGAGGCAATCCACCACCACCACACTGGAGTAGGGTATTACACCACAATGGTGGCCCGAACCAGTATAAACCTCGCGTCTTTCTGTGTTGCGAGTTCGTCGAGTTCATCCGTGAGATCTTAGCGAGCTTGGGCATAGATCGGTAGGAGGGAAAGACTTCGCGCGCACCCCAGTGTTCGAACCTTAAGGGTTTGCCGGAACCCCACATCCGACAACTGTTATATTTATTTTATATTTAATATTTATCTCTACTTCTCTACTCTCTATTTTTTCTCTACTTTTTCCCTACTCTTATAAAAACGGAGTTGGTGATGATGGTGTTCCTGCCATCCTGCAATATAGGCCATCCGATTTATATCCGATGGATAGGAAGGAAACTGTGGCAATTTTGCAAAAAGATACCCACAGCCCTCTCCGCATTTGCAAATAAGGCATTCCCTCGTTCATCCTTTTCTCCCACAAGATAAACTACTCATACAAATGCATCTTGATGCGTGCAACGCATGGGCATCTTGCTAGTTCTAAAAAACTATCCATCATTTGCCACACTACTTGTTGCAGATGAAATACCTACCCAAGCACTGCGCTATACAGGAGCGACGCACAATTACAAGCTGATATTCTGTTGAACAATGGAGGCTATAACCAATTACTTTTACGGGAACAATAGCACCCAGGAAATTTGAAGGGTAGGTATGAACAAAATTGGAACTGCACATGTACTGCTAAGTGATTCAATACACACATGTAACATCCCAAAATTGTAAATTTTGGAATGTTATAATAAACAGATAGATTGGATTGTTGTGTGATTGATTGACTGAAAGTGAGTAGAATTCGAAATCTTTTGAAAGTTAAATGAGAGGGAATAAAAGGACTTTCCCAAACTTTCATTTTGCTTTTATGATCTCTATGAATTCCAATTCTTTTCACCACAAAACCCTGGAGAGAAGATGACATGACTTCTTCCATTTATTTAAATGAAAAGGGGTGTTGAAAATATTTGAATTTCATTTGAGAATATTTCCAATTTTGAAACTTTATGCAACTCAATGATTTTCACGAGCGAAGATAAAATGACTTCTTCAAAACATATGAAATAGGAGTTGGGAGTTTCAAAGGATTAAATTCAAAGTCCCATTGAAATTATTTTCCAATATTGGGCTTATTTGAGTTTTATTCAAATTATTTTTCTCCAAAATAAAAATATACAGAAAATAGGGTAACATGATTCCCTACATCAGAAAATTGGAGAAAAATAAATTTGAAATCATTTTGGTATTTTTAAAATGATTTTTATTGGATTTTATTAAGGCAGTAGCACTGTTTCATTTATTAAAATTTGTGTGGATTTTATTTGACTTCACAAAAATGTTCACGTTGTAGGAAATCTTTTCCTGAAAATTTTGATATATTATATGCCTATATAATATATTTATTTATTTGGTTTTCTTTATTATTTTGTTCGCCTGGAAAATGTTTTAAAAAAAATAAAAAATCCCTCCGCCGAACTGGGCCGGCCCAGCTCTTGCCAGGCCAAGGCCCAGCTCCGCGCACCGCCATCGTCCCCGTCGCCGAGCAGGACTCCGGCCGGAGTCCGAGCCGCGCCCGCCGCCGCCTTGCCCCTTCCCCACGCCTCCCAAGGCCACCCCTCCTCCTTAAATACCGAGCCGCCCCGACCCTCTCTCTCTCTCTGCCCCGCCGCCGCCTCTCCCGCATCTCATCACCGCCGCGCCACCACCGCTCGCCTGCGCCGCC